>NW_020954559.1:11933081-11975241 GCF_900497805.2 Vombatus ursinus
TTGTCTAATGCACTTTAAAATAGTATTTTTATTATTTGATCGCTACCATTTATCAGAGGAGTGGAAATTGTACTTGTTTCCTCTGTATAGATGTAAAAGGAAGGTACATGGATTAGTTTATAAACCTGTCAGTCTGTCATGGAAATACTTGAGGCAACCAGCATTCTGTGGCACTGCAGTTTTCTCTTCAGTAGGGTGAAAAGCTGTTCTAAAGAATGAAGAGAGAGCTGGAAAACCATTAAAGCATTTGAAAAAAAAAATGGCAGCAAATGGACTGGAGCAACAAAAAGAAAAATGAAGTAAGCACATATATGTTCACGTGTACCTGTCTATGTCCATACACAAAGCAAGAGCATTTGGGCATTTCATTTGGAAACACCATTATTGCCTAGGGATAAAACCACTACTGTCTTTATGAAGATAGTGATTTTGTTTTGCTATTTATCCTCCCAGACATCAGAGTTTTATGAGGTTTTTATTAAACAAGCGCAATGGCACTGCCTCCTGCTTCACTGACATCTACTAGCTTTTTCTGTCAGTTCAAGTGGATGTTGAGAATTCAGACTGGTGATGACAATCCAATAAGCCTTTAGATTTTAGTTATTTTTAGATAGAATCTTTCTTCTAAGACATGGGGAATGAGACTGCCTAGCTAGAGGCCAGAAGTAAAAGAGAATCCTTGGAATGCATAGTTATGCTCACTTCTTTGGGGTGTGTTATGATTTATGTTAAAACAAGGTACTTAACTTTTGAAGCAGCTGTCCCAGTCCCAGTGTCCACTCCACCATGTCTGGGTGGAGGGTTGCATGATATAATGGAAAGTGGCACTGGTTCTGGATGCAGAAGGTTTGAGTTCAAATCCTACCTTTGATGCTTATAACCTCTGTGACCTTGGTCAAGTTACTCAACCTCTTTGAGCCTCAGATTCCTTGTCTATGAAAAAAAATGAGGAATTGGAAGAAATGGCACCAGAGGACCCTTCCAGCACAAGGTCTATGATCATATGGGTTGCTGAAAAACAGAAACTCAATGAAACCACATTCTCCCAAGAACTCTTAAGATGTAAGAACTGCCACATCCTTCTGAAGTCCTTCCTTTTTAACTCCTGAAACTCAGGAATTTCCTTTTCAAGAAAACCACCACTATCAGCAAATGAAAACAACAAAACAACAACCAAAAGAACTATATTATAAATTAACCCTTTTTGGCCACGCTGTGTGTCATTACCTGAGAGTCCTTATTTATTTCCCTTCCAACTAAGGATAATGTCTTAGCAAATAATAATAATAGTAATGATAAAAATACCTTGAGTAGGTTCAAAATGTAGAATATTCTGAATGGTTACATTTGGACTTAAAAAGGATTAAAAAATGCCCCATAACTGCTTAAAAATAAAATTGTGGGAGTCCTACCATGAAACAGCCAAATCTTGAAAATGTGACAAGGCGTTTTTAATATTAGTCCCACCATTCATGTAAATACCACACATGACACAAAGGCCCTTCTTCTATTTATCTTTTAAACTTGTCCTTTCCCCCATCTTCCTAATGTGAGAGGAAAAAATAAAACGGAAACACCTCTTTTCTTTTTGGTGAAAAAAAAGTTTTAGCTAAACTTTGGGCATCCAGAAGGGAACCACATTGCCTTTAGGGTCCCCTTGTGAACCTGGAAAGTCAAAGTGAACTTTGCTAGCCCATATAGAGTAATGCAATCAGATATGCAGTTTATCATCTGGAGGCAAAGTTCTAATTTTGGCCCATAAGATGCTGGCAGGAAAAATATCTTGTTCCTTCGTCCATTTTATTAACTTTGTTTTGTTCACTGGAGCCTAGTACTGTATTAGACTTTGAATAATCACAGTTGTACAGGTAGCTCCAGTAGAGTGAATGAGAGGCTTTTTCCAAGGGCCCTGCTCCCTGCAGAAATGATTTGTACCTCTGGCTGATTGTCACTAACAGAAAATGAGAAATACGAACATTCAATGCAAAGTAATGTGTTCTGTACAATTACTGGATTAATAATTTTATTCCATTACTGTGTGGGGAGAGAGGACATCAGGCTGAAGATCTGCAATTCTAGTATATTTCTAAGCGTCCTGTTAAGAGAGTGAGCAAGGGTCAGGAAACTTAATTATGCTATAACTAGATAGAAATTGCCAAGTGATAAAAAGAAACATCCAGCCAGATTCAGCAGGAAATTACAGCTTTAATAATATAGCATAATGCCTACTTCTATACAATTATTGGAGAGACCCTGAATGATTCTGAATAACAGGCTTGGGTTTCCAGGAACGACAAAAAAAAAATTCCCACTGAAAATGACATTTTGCATCTTGCTGTAAATATTTTTTTTTTCAAAAAAATAAATAATATCATTATTCGATGATAAAAACTCTTATACTTTTTCCAGATGAGATAGTATGAAATATTAATATTTTGAAATGCTTGAGGACTGTATTATACCCTTCTCTATCAAGTAATTTACATTTATAAATTAAGTTTCTAGATCATTCTTTTTTGTTTGCTCCATTTGGTTTTTGGGAGAGGAAAAACGCCCCAAGGTTTCTTCTGTTGTTACTGAACATGGGTATGGGGATGCCCTGGGTGTCCATGTCTCTTAGCTGAACTTCATCCATTCAGTATACACACTTAAGAATGGATTAAAATGACTACACAGGATGACCTGACGAGTTGTTCCAATACACTTAAAAAAGGATTAAAAATGGCCCATAACTGCTTAAAGATAAAATTATAAGAGGCCTAATATAAGGAAGCCAGGTCCTAAAAACGTGATAAAGTATTTTTAATATTAGAGCCCTACTATTCACGTAAATACCACACATGATACAAAGGCCCTCCTTCTGTTATTTGTGTGTTTGTCCCTCTTTCCCTTCTCTTCCTAATGTGAGATGAAAAAGTCATTTCTAGGGCTAACCCAGGAGAGCCCAGCATTTCATTTTGTATTCTGAAGATGCAGATTAATCAACCTGGCTCTGTTACCCAGGGCTAGCCATTCTGCCTAGAAATCTGCATATCTGCATATTACTGTTCTTCCCTGAATTTAATTTCCTACAGGAGCTGATATTAATCACCCTGTTTAAACAGAGGGGATTTGGGGTCTATACAAATATGACATTTTTTGTGAAACTTGGAGCATATTTTTTCCCTTTTTTCCCTCCAATTTAAAGGGACAATAGCCTGTTGGCTTAATACTATATAGTTGTTTTATCTAATTTTATTTCTGACTTTCCGACTTATCATTGGATATATTTGTGAATGTAAAAACCACTCTTGGCCTTGAGAGAGGAGTTAATATTTTTAAGAAGAAAACACCACCACCAACAACAACAACAAATTAGGACAATCTATGATTTGGCTTTTGCTATAAGCTACACCTCAATACCTCATGCTAATGCAAAGAAAATTTTGCGAGAAAGAACAACCAAATTTTCTAAATAACCCTCACTGCTCTACCCCAGATCATTATGTGTGGAGAAGTTAAATTCATCAACTGTCTGTATCTCCGCCAGTATTATTTGGCATATTTTATTCTGGCTGCCTAAACTACAATGGTGGCCCAGGCAGAAACAGGAGTCATACGAACAACATGCTTAGAAAAATATGCCTGCCTAGCCCATGAACCTGTGCCAGCTGCAAAAATGGAAGATGCATCAGTTACTGACTTGATATTCTGTTGTTATTAAAACTGAAGCTGCTATCCAGATTTTTATTTAGCCTCATGCCCTGGCCTCTTGTGTCAACAAAGGTTAATTTGGATTGGCATATTTCCTACAGGACTGTGTAGAATGGCTTTGGAGAAGGTGTAGGGGGCAGGGAGCTTTCTGAAATGACTATTTCAATGTAGAAGTTAGAGTTCTCTACGACTAAAGAGGTCTTGAGTATAACTCCTGTCACTTACACAATCTGAAATTTCCTGAGAGCGAATCTGACCTTAAGGAACATGGAAGACTGTTAGTTCTACACTAGGCACTTATAAGTCAAAGTGTTTTCTATTTCCTTAGCACTAATAGTGATACTCTCCTTATGACTGATTTATCATGGAGCAAGAGTTGATGATATACTGATTCAGATTCAAACTTTTTCATGTATTTAAATTTCCAGTCCTTGAATTTTGATGAGAAAAAATATCACGTCTTTACTTTCACTAACTTTTGTTGTCCTTGTATTCATATGTATTTCATTTTATACGTTTAAAAATGTTATTCTGAGAAGGGGACACCTTAGGCTTAACAAGACTGTCAGGAGGGGCCTATTGAATACAAAAAAGTTAAGAACCTCTGATTTAAGAGAAGGGCAAGCTGCATGTGTAAAAAAGAATGAAGTCTGAGTTTTACTTGGAAAACTCCATGATATGCCAGAGGGGCATTTTCCACCCCTCCGCATTCCTCTTTCTACTGATTACAAGGTGTAAGTGAGAGGCACTAAGTTTGTGGTGTGGTGGGGAGGGGTGGGATAAAGGGACCCAAGCATGGGTTCCTGGCCTTCTAGGTCTGAAAGATGACAAGATGCCATCTTGATAAAGGCTCTTTTCCAAAGGAAAGAAGACACAAACAGGAAGTGACTCCATCCCAGATGACAACTTGTCTAGGAATCTAGGAGTCAGCCCATTGTGACCCAGTAAAGGGGAAGGACATCTCCCCACTGATTCTCTGAGTGAAGAGAGTAACTCTTTCTTCTTCTTCTTCTTTTTTTTTTTTTAGGCAATTGGAGTTAAGTGACTTGCCCAGGGTCACACAGCTAGTAAGTGTCAAGTGTTTGGTCAGAGGTCAGATTTGAACTCAGGTCCTCCTGACTCCAGGGCTGGTGCTCTATCCACTGCGCCACCTAGCTGCCCTGAGAGTAACTCTTATACTTTAAACTGGTAGGGAAAGAAGTCTTAAAAGTGAGTATTGACCCTTTAGTATATTCACAAAGTTCAGGCTCAGCAGCCAATTACAAAGGTCATCTTGGCTGATAGAAAGCAGTCACAATATCTGTACCTGCTCTAAAGTGGGGCTGGGGCAGAGAAACACCTGCCCTTCATTGAGCATCCTTAAGGTGCTACATGGATATGTATATATGTGTGTGTATGTGTATATGAGTGTGTCTACATCTCTCTCTATATCACCTTGTGGTCTACCATTGTAATGTAAGCTCCTTGTGAATAGGAATTGTTTCATTTATTATATTTACCACCCCAAGACTTGAGGCAGTACCTGGTACATAATAGGTGCTTAATGTATCCTTGATGATCGAATGGCTTTCACTGAAAAACTGAAGACAATTTTTTTTTGCTCCACTAAAAATTATGGTCTTGTGGTTTTCAACATACATAGAATTTCTGCTTAAAATTTGGTTCTGACTCAAAAGCAAAAGTATAAAATATTCTTTAAGTGGCAACTGAATTGTTGTGACATTCTGAGATTTTCAGCAGATGTTTAATCAAAGGCCTTGGCATTATTATAGAGAGATTACTGGTATTCATATCATTCTTCTTGAACACCTAGGCTGCTATATTTTCATTGCCCATTGTAAATCACAAGAGTATCACCCCAGGCAAATAATGGCTTAGATTGTTTATCTGTCTGTGCTAATCACATTTTATTTGAAGTCTTAAAAGTCCCAAGTGGCTTAAAAGGGCACTTTTACAGTGGCTTCCCATTTTATTGCAAAATGACTGGATCCAATTTCATTTGTTTTACTTTGAAGTCCTAATGCTACTCGGCTCTTTAGATTGTAGTCTTTTCCAATTTAAACTTTAAGCGGAATCCCCTTGAAACAAGACCCCATCTTCCCTAAGGAGTGAGAAATACTTAACAGCTTGTAAAACAATATTGTTTTTCAGATGTATAATATGGTTGCCTGTAGTACCATGCACTTTGCTATTAATTGTTTATTGTCAAACAGCCTGAAAAAGAGATTACATTAAAATAAATTTCTGCCAGTTAGCCTAGGCTACCTGACTACATTTTCATGTATGCTATTTTGTACAGAAGTTATTTAGGAAAACAAAATGAATAGACAAAAAAATTTGCCAATTACACAAACAAGTCAAGATGTGGATTTGTCACCAAATAACTTATCATATACTAGGGCCCTTCTCTGCACATATGGTACACAATTCTCTGCATTAGATTTCCTCTCGAACTGCCCTTGAATATTTGATCTAACCTCTCCCAAATTCCTGTCCCAGCTTCCAATTTTCATTGGCTGAAAAGAACTGACATCAGATTTGTGGGGCCAATGGATGTTGGGCAATTTTCCTAGTTATTTCAGATCTTGTCTTTTTCATGTTTCTGTCTCAGAGAACAGTAACTGAAAAGGAATCCTGTAAGTAACATCCTTTACTTGAAGACCTCCAATGATGGAGAAGTCACTGAAGTTTGGGCTAAGTCATGACTTCTCCTCCCTGGATAGTGGATCCCATATACTATGAGAGTTTTTATGTATAATTACAAACAAAAAAAATACATGGGATATATAGAGACATCAAAATTTTTTTTACCAGCTTTGGTTAAAAAAAAAGGGGGGGGGAGGTGGGAAGCCCTTTGATAGTGTCATATTATCCCAAAGTTAAAACTTTAATCCTCATGATTTGACAGTATTAAAATAACATGTCTGAATTACCTACCAGTAGAGAGCTGACTTTGGGAAGATAAGAATTATTTCCCTTCTTTAGGATATAAATACATTGAAAAATAATTATTTTTAGAAAAATTCTCTGACCATCTCTGATAGGGCTTTTGAAAAACACTTCCATGAACAATAATTGCCTATGTGTCGATATCATTGAATAGAAATTCCAAATGCTATTATTGGGGAATTTCTTTTGGAATTGAATGTGAAATCTAGTGAACTTTAAGAAATGTGCACAGAAATTGAATATATCTATTACAGGGCCAAAGTTCATAGGCGCTACCAGAATTTCCTCAAGTTTGATGCTATGACAAGAGAAGTCTAAGCTCTGCTGGTATCGCTAAAGCCTTACTGACTTTCTTGTTACTATTTTCTAGTTTCTTGTCTCTGGATGGATCATTTGACAATGTAAAATTGAAGTAGCCAGACTATTACCACGGGATTATAGTTGACAGAATTATATTGAGTCAGTGTGGTATGGTGGATGGAAATCTAGACTTAGGATTAGGAAGCTCTGAATTCATATCCTACATCTGATACTAGCTGAGTTATTGTGAACAAATCACTTAACCTATTTATTCCTCAAAAGTTTCTAAGTTATAGCTCCCTATCCATCTCTGCTGGTGGAGAATAGTTTCCATGATAAATGTTGTTGTTGAGTCATTTCAGTTGTGTCTGACTCTTCATGACTCCATTATTTTTTTGTCAAAGACACTGGAGTGATTTGCCATTTCCTTCTCCAGCTCATTTTACAGATGAGGAAACTGAGGCAAACAAGTTAGGGAACTTACTCAGGGTCACACAGCTAGTAAGTGTCTGAGGCAGGATTTGAACTCAGAAAGATATGTTTTCCTGACTTCAGTCCCAGCATTCTGTCCACTGCACCACCCAGCTGCTCTTTCATCCCCATGCTGAATAATGTATATCAAATCATAAAGTTTATAGATAATCTAGTCCAACTTCCTTATTTTACAGAAAGGGTAACCAAAGTACAAAAGGGAAAAAGGGAGTAATCTGTCTGACCCTTAAGCCATGTGTTGCTTCCAAACATTTTATGTTACCTCTAATGGTTATAGATACCACAGAGAAGTAATTTGTGTTATGCTCTCCCATATGCATGATTCTAATAGTTCCCATAGACCATTTTAAATAAAAAAAATCAAATAAGCTATTTAGGAATCATCTTGATCTCATCAGAATAAAAAAAAGTATGGTTTGTAATCAGAAATCTGGAAATCCTTCCCAAATTTCCTATTTTATTAATTGTTTTCTCTTGGGCAAGTGGTTTAACCTTTCCATGCCTCAGTCTCTCTACCTGTAAAATCATGCTTGTCCCTCACGTTTCAGGGAAAGGACATGAGATAGTACAAGTAAAATCTTTTGAAAATAATTTCTATAACGTGCAAAGTGTGTCTCAGATAAAAGACTCTGGTGAATTGACAGTATTGTTACTTTTGAGGAAGCAGCGCATCACACGATGAAGAGATGGAGAGGCACAAAGGGGGCACATGAAATGCTATTCTTAAAGCTTTTTTTCTGGAGCGATATTCTTATTTATTTTATCCAGGAGTCAAGAGTGCCCAGACTGGAGAAATGTAAGTAGGGGAGATATATGTCAGAAGAAAAGATAATTGATGGTAAACGTCAAATATTAAATCCTGATCTGGTTATTACCCAGCATATTAGCTATGTAAGTAGCTTAACAATTACAGCTGTGATTGACTAGGTGGGAACCAAAATCCCAAATATCAACTGCCAGAAGGGATAATTATAACACATTAGCACCTGCTTAGACAAGATTGACAACTCCAGTCTAACATCTGCTTAATATCACTTTCATACTTTTCATATACTTTTTTTTTCCTTTTGAAAGGGATAACACAAGATTTTCTTGAAGGATAACAATAATTGAACATCTATGTTATTCATTCACATTATTATGGTTACTTGTTGTATTTGGTCATGTTTTCCTGCTGACACATTTAAAATTAAATGATGAGTATTGAAACGAGCTTTTTGGGATTAGGCAGTTGCAAATGTGGTCCATTTCTGACAAAATGTATCTGTCAAATAGAATCATTTGAAGAAATCCCCAAAAGCAATTTTCTAGGTTGTTGGTTGGATAGTTATTTTCCTAGGTGTGCATAGTATGTATATTCATATGCACATGTGTATTTACACGTAAATATACATATATACATATGTTTTGAAACATCAAATTGGTTTTTAAAACAAGTGTGCCAATAATTTCATAATTAAAATAAGGTTTAGGATCATTACTCTGGATTAGTTCCCCTGGGAAAGAAGGTTAATGTATCCTGAGAGAGGTGGAATGCAGCATTTTTTTTACTTCCTCCCTCATGAATATTTTTAGAGAAACAAGTTATGGGTTTCTGGGTTCTCAAGTTCAAACTTAAATGTACATATTTCTATAATAATAGAGATAAAGAAGCTAGATCCACTCTCAAATTAGAATGGAGACTAGAAATTTCTTTCAGTTTCCTTTTGAGGTATCCACCTCAATGACATCTCTCTTTTCACTAGCTAAACATGATTTTTCAGCTGATAGTTTGTTTTTTTAGGCTGAGTAACATGGAGATAAACTACTTCTTTCCTGTCATACCATATTTACTTGTTATCCCTTCCTATCCTTTGTAGCAACTTCACAGGGATTTCCCACTCAAGGTATATATGAGAGACAGCCAAAAAATGAGAAGTATTGATGATAAAAAGCATGTGGATTTTTAGTAGCCCTTTTGGTTTGTTTTTATTAACAACCAGGACCATGGTTGCTGTTAATTTGACCTATACATGTTAAAGACATAACTAATGAACATGAAAAAAATATTGGAGTGATTTGAAGGCAGCCCAGTATCATGCTTAATGAATTGCTCCACAATTGTACGTTATACTGTTAGTACTGTTTATATCATAACCAACTTTTGAAGCAATCCCAAAGGGGCCCAGTGGTACAGGCAAAAGAGCATTTGGAGTCAGAATACAGTTCATATTCTGGATCTTAGTACCTATGTCACACTTAGTATCTTTGTACAACACCTTGAGTGTATCAACTTAACTTCTCTAGGGCTATTCAGTTTCTTTATTGGTAAAGTAAAAGCAAAGGACTAAATGATCCATCGGGACCTTTCTAGCTCGGGAGGTCTGTTCCATTCTTATGTGGAAGATGGTTTAGACTTGTTTTGCTTGGCCCCTGAGGACAAAACAGGAAGCAATGAGTGGAAGATGCACAGAAGTATATTTTTGGCACAAAGTAAGGGAAATCTTCCCAATAATTAAAGCTATCCCAAAATACAATGGGCTGCCTCAGGGGATGCTGGGTCCCCCCATCACAGGAGCTCTTTAAGTGGTGACTGAACCATAGCTAGACAGGAATGTTGTAACTCAGCTCAAACAACACCTTATATGTGAAGCTTTTTCTGATCCCCTCCCTACCCCCAATTTTAGTCCACTCTTTCCACAGACTAATTTAGAATTATTCTGTTAATTATTTCCCCAGTGTAAAGCTTGCTTTGTATATATTTGTGTGATGTCTCCCCCATTAGACTGTAAGCTCCTTGAAGGCAAAGAGTATCTTTTGCCTCTTTTTGTGTCCTCGATGCTTAGTCATAGTGCCTGAAACATATTAGGTGCTTAATAAATATTGATTGATTGATTATATATGCTTACTATTGTTTGTTTTTTTCTTAATGATATTTTATTTTTCCCCAATTATATGTTAATTCAAATTTTAACTTTTTTTGAGTTTTGAGTTCCAAAGTCTATCCTTTCCTCTCTCTTTTCCCTCCTTCTTCCCTGAGACAGTAAGCAATTCAATGCAGGTTATACATGCACAATCATGTAAAGTATTTCTATATTAGTCATTTTGTATAAGAAGATTTGAACAAAAAAGAATGAAGGAAAGAAAGTGAAAGATAGCATGCTTCAAGTCTGTATTCACTCAATATCAGTTTCTTCTCTGGATGTGGGTAGCACGATTCATCATTAGTCCTTTGGGATTGTTTTGAATCATCACATTGCAGAGAATAGCAAAGTTATTCATAGTTCTTCATTGTACAATATTATTGTTACTGTGTACAATGTTTTCTTGGTTCTGCTCACTTTACTTTGCATCAATTCATATAAGTCTTTTCAAGTTTTTCTGAAATCATCCTGCTTGTAATTTCTTACAGGCACAATAATATTCTATCTCAAAATATACTACAGCTTGTTCAGCCATTCCCCACTTGATGGGCATTCCCTTGATTTCTAATTCTTAGCCACCCTAAAAAGGGCTGCTATAAATACTTCTATATAAATAAGTCCTTTTTCCTTTTTTATCTTCTTGGGATACAAATCTAGTAGTGCTATTGCTAGATCAAAGGATTGCACAGTTTTATAGTCCTTTTTCAGTCATGTCCAACTCTTCATGACTCTATTTAGGGTTTTCCTGGCAGAGATACTTTGCCATTTCCTTCTCTAGCTCATTTTATAGATGAGGAAACTAAAGCAGATAGGGTGATATGACTTGTCCAGGGTCACACAGATAGTAAGTGTCTGAGACCAGATTTAAATTTTTTAAAAATTTATTTATTTTTAGTTTTTAACATTGACTTCCACAAGATTTTGAGTTCCAAATTTTCTCCCCATCTCATCCCTCCCCCGACCCCAAGATAGTGTGCATTCTGAATACCCCTTCCCCTAATCTGCCCTCCCTTCTATCTCCCCCACTTCTCTTATCCACTTCCCCTTCTATTTTCCTGTAGAGCAGGATAGATTTCTATACACCATTGCTTGTATATCTTATTTCTCAGTTGCATGTAAAAACAATTTTAACATTTGTTTTAAAATCTTTGGGTTCCAAATTTTCTCCCTTCCTCCCTCCCCACCCACCCTCACTGGGAAGGCAAGCAACTCAATACAGGTTATACATGTGTAGTCATGCAAAACATGTCTACAGTAGTCATGTTGGTGAAAAACTAACCATATTTCCCTTCATCCTATCTCCCCCCGTTGATTCTACTCTCTCTTTTGACTCTGTCCCTCCTCAGAAGTGTTTGCTTCTGATTGCCCCTTCCGCAATCTGCTCTCCCTTCTATTATCCCCCCCCACTCTCTTATCCCCTTCCCCCCATTTCCCTGTAGGGTAAGATATATTTCCATACCCAATTGAGTGTGTGTGTTATTTCCTCCTTAAGCAAAATCCACTGAGAATAAGATTCACTCATTCCCTCTCACCTTCCCCCACTTCCCCTCCATTGTAAAAGCCTTTTCTGGTCTGTTTTATGTGAAATAATTTACCCCATTCTACCTCTCCCTTTCACCTTCTCTCAGTAAAATCCTCTCTCACCCCTTAATTTTATTCTCCAGATATCACCCCTTCATCTTCAACTCACCCTGTCCCCTCTATCTATCAATCTATCTTTACATATGATTTTTTCCCCTCCAACCACCCCAATATTGACAAAGGTCTCATGAGTTACAAACACCATCTTTCTATGTAGGAATGTAAACAGTTCAACCTTAATAAGTCCCTTATGATTTCTCTTTCCTGTTTACCTCTTCATGCTTCTCTTAAGTTTCTAATATTTCAAAGTTGAGTTTTCTACTCAGTTCTGATCTTTTCATCAAGTCCTCTTGAAAGTCCTCTATTTCACTGAATATCCATTTTTTCTGCTGAAGGATTAAACTCAGTTTTGCCGGTTAGGTGATTCTTGGCTGTAATCCTATCTCCTTTGCCCTCTGTAATATCACATTCCAAGCCTTGCTGTCCCTTAATGTAGAAGCTGCTAAATCCTGTGTTATTCCAATTGTGTTTCCACAATACTTGAATTGTTTCTTTCTGGCTGCTTGCAATATTTTCTCCTTGACCTGGGAACTCTGGAATTTGGCTACAATATTCCTAGGAGTTTTTCTTTGGGGATCTCTTTCAGGAGGAGATTGGTGGATTCTTTCCATTTCTATTTTACCTCTGGTTCTAGAATATCAGGGCAGTTTTCCTTGATAATTTCTTGAAAGATGATGTCTAAGCTCCTTTTTTTTTTTAGGCAATTGGAGTTAAGTGACTTGCCCAGGGTCACACAGCTAGTAAGTGTCAAGTGTCTGGTCTGAGACCAGATTAGGTCCTTCTGACTCCAGGGCTGGTGCTCTATCCACCATGCCACCTAGCTGCCCCACTAGGTTCTTTTTTGATTATGACTTTCAGATAGTCCAATAATTTTTAAATTATCTCTCCTGGAACTATTTTCCAGGTCAGTTGTTTTTTCCAATGAGATATTTCACATTATCTTCTATTTTTTCATTCTTTTGGTTTTGTTTTACAATGTCTTGACTTCTCATAAAGTCTCTACTTCTCTTACTTGCTTCTCAAAATCCTTTTTGAGCTTTTCCATGGCCTGGGACCAATTCATATTTTTCTTGGAGGCTTTGATGTAGGAGCTTTGACTTTGTTGTCTTCTTCTGGTTTTATGTTTTGTTCTTCTTTGTCACTGAAGAAAGAATCTATGGTCTGACTTTTTTGTAGTTTGCTCATGTTCCCAGCCAATTATCTAACTTTTAAACTCTTTGTTAAGGTAGGGGTCTGCTTCCAGTGTGGAGAATGTACTGTTCCAAGCTTCGCAGGTTTTGTGCAGCTGTTTTCAGAGACACTTCTAGGGACCTGTAAATTTTCAGTTCTTCCAAGGTGGTATGATCAAGAGTGAGGTGTTTACTCCTTTCCTGGCCTATGCTCTGGCCTATGAGTGACCACAAGCACTCTTTTCTGCCTTGGAATTGTGAAGAGGATTCTCTCTCCACTGCCACTTACAAGCTCCAACACGCCAGCACTCCTCCTTGCCCCAAGATCGCTACCCAGAACTGTGACCCAGAGCCAAGCACAGGCAAAGCAAGAGATTCCTGCCTCAGCACCAGCAAGGGGATCCCTGCAATCACCCTTTGATTGGCCACTTGATTCCCCCTCCATCTGTGGGCCAACAGCTCCAGAAGCAGGATCCACCCTAGGGCTGTGCGGGGAGTGGGTCTGGGACCAAGCTTCTCTCTCACGACAGTCACAGACTTTTCCTACTGACCTTCTAAGTTGTCTTTGGCTTTTGTGTGTTGAGAAGTCTGGAAACCACCACAGCTGCCCATGATTCAGTCCCCTGAGGCCTTCTCCAGATTTGCTGAGGTCTGGTTTTTGCCAGCGTGCTTATGCTGAATTGAGCTCCTCTCCTAGCCTGGTGCAATAGAACTTTCCAATAAACCATCCAGGCTGTCTTGGGCTGAAAATTTGCTTCACTCTGTATTTTGTGGGTTCTGCTACTCTAGAATTTGTTTAGAGCCATTTTTACAGGTATTTGGAAAGGTCACTCTCCAAAGCAAGTCACTGATTTTACTCCCCCATCTTGGCCCTGCCCCCTGACACACTTCTTTTTTATCCAGATTTAAATTTAAGAAGATGAATCTTCCTGACTCCAGGCCCATCACTCCATTTGCTGTACCACCTAGCTGCCCTGTGTATATTTATACGTGTGTACATTTTGTCTCCTCCAATAGACTCTATGCTCCTTGAAGGTAGAGACTATTTCATTTCTTGTTTTTGTAGCCCCAGCATCTGATAATAATAATTGCAAGAATATAATGATAGCTAACATTTATACAGCACTTCCTAAGTGCCAGACATTGTGGTAAGTTGTTTTTTTTTTACAATTATTATCTCATTTTATTCTCACAACAACCCTGAGAGGTAGGTAGTATTATTATCTCTAATTTATATATGAGGAAACCTAGGTAAACAAGAATCAAGTGACTTGCAAAGGGTCACATAGCTAACAGATGTTTGAGGCTGTGTTTGAACTCAGGCCTTTCTTACTATAGGCCTGGTGTTCTGCACACTGTGGTGCCTTCTAGGTGTCATTCCTCCTTGGATAAATGCCTGCACTTAAAAGGCATCACCAGGTGACTTCAGAGGCTCCTTCTATTCAGAAAAAAACATCTATCAGCTGTGATTCTATAATTGATAAGATTTTGATCCTTTAAAGGATACATGAATGGTTATAATGTGTATTTAACTATAAGATTGTCCTTTCAGAGGGGTACATTTTAGGTAATGAAAGGGGCAGAAGAAGACATTGTGTGGGAAAAGTGCTTGAGAGAGTCTTGAAGACTTGAGAGAAAATGGCCCCTCAGAGAAATGTATGGAGGGGATTTAGTTGAGAGCAGTTTCAAGGTACAAGTTCTGACTAAAGGTGGCAATGACTACAAAACCTAATTGCCCACTGGTTCATTGAAATGTTACTTCAGAGCTTTAAAGGCTATATCTAAGAACATACAAGTTTAGGAACTCTTTAGGAACTATGGAATAATTAGAAAACCGTGAACTTTTTTCCCAAACTAAGTTAGAGATGGATCAATGATAAAGAGGTCTTGATCTGAGTCATTATGAGCTATGGTAGAAGATAGAGGAGCCAGCTTAAGAGATGAATTAATAGTGGAAGCTGCCCCTTAATACTTGAAAAAAGCAAAGCTGAGGATGATCAGAAGGTAAGAGTAGCAGCTTCCTGTAGAGTCTGTTGAAAGCTGATAGGAGCCAAAAGGCTCTGTTGCTGCTAGTGGGTCATTTGAGGAAAGTAGAATCATCTTCCCAAGTGAAGAACTGGCTGAGTTTGAGAATTGCTTATGCTGAGAGAAGAGAAACTTCTCAGGGACTTGCTTGTGTTGCCCTCTACTTTCCTCCATGGCCTGAAAGGGAAAAACAGAGGGAACATACAGGCTTAGTATTTGCATTGCTGTGAGCAGTGCTGATTGGAGAAAAGAAATTGCTTTGCTGAGAGCTGATTGGAGAAAACAGCTCTGCTATTCAAAAAGCTAGCTGGAGAAAGGCTACATTGCCCTATCAATGGACAGCTTGAAAAACAGGAACCCATCAAGGGCTTGTCTGCATTGCCTTTTACTGCTCTCTATGGCTTGAGAAGGGAAAACCCCTCATAGATCATAAAGAACAATCCTGATTAGCTTGGCATATTAAATACTGAAAGAGCATAATACTGCAGCTTTACTAAAAGAAGTTTAACACTGCTTCAGGTATCTGCAGGTAGCAAAGAAGTTTTGTTCATCAGCAGAGCTGAGGGACTCAGGGAAAAACAAACAAAGAAATTAGGCAATATGTGATGCAGAGTTTCCCCAAATGAGATTACAAACATCTAGCCTTCAGTCCAGAGTCATGAATAATTCCAGGTGTGGGAGTTCTTTACTCATATTATGTTTCTGTAAGTGTGTATTCATTCTCCTTCATGGACACTGTGTGGATATATAGGACAGTGACTTGATTTTATAGACTGCTAAGTTTGATTATTCTAGGTTTTGCCTTTTATAGAGTAAGGTTTGCCTTATTGTTTAGTAAATGTTTCATATTTAAGTAATGGTATCATTATAACTGATTGTGTGTAAATGGGGAACACACCTGGAGGGGCTAAGGAGCTATAGTGGTGATGAGTAAGAGTATATTCTCACACACCAGGGTTAGTCCTAGAGCCATGAAAGTGAGTTGTAATTGAATAGCTTCCCCTCTGGGGACATTATTTGACTTTCCAGAGTTGGGGCATGTGGGGTGAGTAAAACCTCCCCAGTTCATAAAGAGAGATTACCTGGAGAGAACTGGGTAGTTAGTGCCATACCTGGACTACACAGTTTTCACCAAATTACCATTTTAAAGAATCTATTGATTAAGAGATCTTGGTTAAGTGAAAATATTATTAAGCTCTAGAGTGAGTCTTTAAATGGGCTGCTAATAAATTTACCATGAGCTGTTCCTTCTTTATGTCCTTGTCCCAAATCCTGGACTCTATATAAGATTTTCTCATATCTAAGTTGCTTTCTGATCTAAGTTACACAATAGACTTAAATAACAACTTATTAGGTTCCTTCTAATGGCTTGAAGGAGGTTACGTAGTCTCCCAAAGTGCCTCCCAAAGAATAGCTTGTGTACTAAGACAATCTATCCTCATGCTACTGTTCATAGGTTCTAAGTAACATTGCTTCTAAAATAATAGAATCTGACAGAATTTATAATAAGTGTAAAATAATTGAATGTAAAAAAGAAATCTTATACTTGATCTTTTATTAAATGATACTATTTCATTGAAGGAGAACTTGGTGAATAAATAATGAAGATCTTTGATGTGCAGATGCTAATAATAATCTCTATGTTAATGAGACATTGGTAAAATAAATGCTTTAAGTTCTTAGGATATAATTTTTATCTAGTAAAAGGATTTCCTTAGAATAGATATTACTTTCTAGATTAGTTATGATAAGAAGCATATTAAGGATTTTATTCTTCTCTTTGATTAGAGAGGTGTACCATAATGGTTAGTTCTCCCAATGTATTTAAATTAATTGACATTGTGAATAAATATGGAACCAGTCATCCCTACTGAATGGAATGTTAGAACTAAAGCTAAAGAATGAAGGGGAACAGAAGAGTTGTATTAAGATCATTTAATTGCCTGAAATTCCTGGTCACAAATTGACCCAAGGAACCCAGGGATATTGTATATGGGGTTCTTGATCTGTTTAGACTTGGACCATATGTCTTCTGAGTTCTCTTTCAAATACAATATTTTACAAGAGTGATTACCACAGTTTGGTTATCTTTCCTCTCTATATCGTTGTACCTCTTAGAAATACTAAGTAAAGTCTTTCTAACACAACAAAACACTAATTAAACAAAAACTTCAGTGCACCCTTTACTTTATCATGGTAATGTGGTACCTTACACAACACTAAAAACAATTCTTTCAGGTTCTAACCTATCATTCATGTGTAGCAGGGCTTTGGAGGAGGAGTGGAAAATGACAAAGTAGAGGAATACCAACCAGGGTTATATAAAGGATTGTATTCTGAAACTGCTGTAGTGGTTGTGAAGACCTGGTGGGTGCTTTGAAACACTTGGGCTCTGGCAATACCACTCATTGAGTTACCACCCTGGCCTGTTTTGTTTTTCTCCATATGTACTATGTAATAGATAATGTGGCAAAAGGTTGCAAACTGTCTCTACTCTAGCCATCATGATGACTAGTTTGACAATAAAGACAGTAGACTAAGTGGCACTGTGTTGTACTACCACTAGTCAAGTCCACAAACATTTATTAAGGTCCACTATATACCAAGCACTGTACTAAGTCCTGGGGATGCAAAGAAAAGCAAAAACAGTTCTTACCTTCAAAGGACTCACAATATAATGGGGAAGGACATGCAAACAATTGTGTACAAATAAGATATAGACACAATAAATTGGAGATAATGTCAGAGGAAAGGCATTAACATTTAGGAAGACTGGAAAAGACTTCTCGCAGATGGGGTTTTGACTGAGGTTTGAAGGAATTCAAGGAATTCAATAGATAGAGGTGAAGAGGGAGAGAGTTCCTGGCTTGGGGGGTAGCCAATGAAAATGCATGGAGTCAGGACATGGAGTGTCTTTTGTGAAGACCAGCAAGAAGTCCAGAATCATTGAATCAGAAGGCACATGAAGGGGAATAAGGTGAAAGAAGACTGGAAAGGAAGGGTCCAGGTTATTAAGTGCTTTAAAAGCCAATCAGAGGATTTTATATTTGATTTGAGAAGCAATAGTGAATCACTGAAGTTTATTAAATGAGAGAGTGACATAGTCAGACCTCTACTTTAAGAAAATCATTTTAATAGCTAAATGCAGGGTGTACTGGAATGGGGAGAGAGCTGAGGTAGGGAGGCATAACACATAAAAATAAATCAAAAACGCTAAAATACCACTTGGTGGAATTGCTTTGGTAAAGATGGCACTAAAGCAGGCAAACTACAAGTGATCATGAAATGGAGTAAAAAATATGAATACTTTCATTTTGTAACATTACTGTATCATAATCAAGTGGGAAAGAGATCTTAACAGCTATAGGGAAGATTTTATTCTGCTTTTTGGCAATGATATATCCTGAGCTCTAAGCTATAAAACATATTGCAGATCAGTGCAGAGCAATCATAAGAATTACTTCATTGCTAGACCAGATTAGATTAAATAGGAGCAGTAATTGAGGGGTTCCTTAAATACTTCTTTGTTGTTGTTCAGTCATTCAGTCATATCAACTGTTTGTGACCCCATTGACCATATCATGCCGATACTGTTCATGAGGTTTTCTTGGCAAAGATACTAAAGTGATTTGCCATTTACTTCTCCAGAAATAATACCTAATAATACTTAAATAATAGTCAACAATATAACCCTATGTATTACATAATATTATTATGTTATGTATTATTTTTATTAATATTATATAGTAATATAATACTATAATGTAGAAATATAATAAATAATACTTAATTAAGTAGAGGGATAACTTGGAATACTTGAAGACTTTAAAAATCTCCATCTAACATAAACTATAAGAATGCTATCTAATAAAGAAATGAATGGCAGAGAAAATAATACTGATGTCCTAAAGACTTTGAAAAGAAGATAAACATTCCTAGAGCAGAACTTCGAAAAGACCTTTTTTTGAGTTTCTTGGCATAAATCCAATCACTAGTCCAATAGTACCAAAACAAAGCAATTCAAAAGCTGAATCTTCTAAAATCAGCTTGAATAACCCAATTCTCCGTAATATTTGATAGTTTAAAATAATTTCAGCACTTGCACACAACAGTATATGCTATAGTTATTGCCATGGTACAGAGTGTAGAAGACGAGGTGGTGCTATCTAGAGATGTTCCTAAAGATAGAAGTCAAATACCACTAAGGCAGAAGCAACTTGAGAAAATTACTTAAGGTCTATAAAAATTCATTGAAAGATTGTAACAATATCTACTCAGTTCGCACAGTAAGAAACTTGACCATGATTTTGAATGATTTAAGGCAAAAATAAAAGAAACATACTTAATGGAATCCAGAAAATATAAGTATTCAGAAACTCTTGACATAATTATAAATTTTGGCAAAAGCCAAAAAAAGTTAAATCATACAAGAAGTCAAATCAGCACACACAAAAAGGACATCAATAAACAGGTATACTGTAGGTGCTTGAGAAGTAAAGAATTTAGGGAGGAGAGAGAACCCCTAAGAGAGGATGTTGGTAATTTTTGTTTGTCTACATGATTGAAAAGACATTCCACAGTACAAAAATAGAACCTGGATCAAAGGTGAAATTAGAAAGCTTGCACACAATTAATATGATTAATGACAAATCACTTATATAAGGGGAGGTGACTGAAAGTCTCACTTCTCTGAGAAAGTAGAAAGCAGCAGCTAAGGATAAGATCCACAATTATTGGCTCAAATGGTTTCACATCAGCACATGTATTACTAACAAAGCTTTTTACCAGCCTCTTTTCTGATGTAAGCCTGATCAATCAATAAACCAGCACTTATTATGTACCTACCATGTGCCAGTTTCTGAATATACAAATACAAATAATGAAACAATCCCTACTCTTGAAGAGCTTACTGAACCCATCTTTCTTAACAAAAGGCATCACATATTTATTACCAAAATATTAGATCACCAAGGACTCTTCTAAATGTAACTCAATTATATGTTTATATACTTTATACAAAGCATTGTATACAACTTGTGTCACTAAAACAAATCTATAAACAGTTACAAGAAAGCTGTATTGGCTCAGAAGCAAAAAGGATGTGCCAAAAAGTCCCAGGAGTATAAAAAACAACTCATTATCAGTTTAGTAATTATTGAACAAGCTACTCAGAAGTTCTCTAACATTATACCTCCTTTATTATCCCAAAGTCTTTGACTGAGTTTCACACATTGCTTAGTCATATAAAACAGATATTTAAAATAGTGTCAAGCATGAGGATACTATATATAAATATATATATTATATACTATATATAAATATAAAATATTCATTTTCTACATGAAAAACTTTTTTTAACCACTTAGCACTCTTTACCAATTTCAAGAATAATTTATATAAAATATGATATATTCCAATGATAGTGGAATAGTGATATGGTTCTTCCTATCCTTAAACACATTTTCACCACTCCCAAATAGAACTGAGTCCTTTCAGGTTAACTAGGGAGACATACTAAAATGTCATATAAATCACTTTGTGTACATGGATGACATCAAGTTATTTAATTCCACTGAAAAGTTAACTCATCTCCCAGAACTTTTCTCTGATGATATGTAAATGTCATTTTAACTCAACAAATAGAAATATCTCACTGTGTGTTAAGAATAAAGATCAAAATTTTGATCTGAAAGTCAAAGTGAACCATTGGATGAGAATAGTAGTTATAAGTACCTTCTACCTTTGCTAAGAAACACACATTGAATGTAAGTCTATCAGGGAGAAAGTTGTCATTTTTTATATTGAGACTTACTAGCATCCTGAAGTCAAAGCTTAATAGGAATATCATATTTGGAACAATTAACATCTAAACAAAGATAGTCTTTGTGTATACTTTTGGCATTGTAAAAGGGACAACAGATCTAGTAGATATATAAAGAAAACCCCATATGATGTTAATAAAATAAAAGTCTCATCACCTTTAAGTCAGCAGTAGAAAGATGCATATTTCTCAGTCAGAAAGGAAGAACACTGACAGATGTTCGCAGAACACGTGAAAAATAGGTTAAAAATTTACAGAAAATCTTCTGTAATAGACATCACACCACAATGTAATAGTAAAGACTGACTATAGATATATATCACTGGATTCATCAAATGCAGCTGAAAGTGATCTCTCTCCGAACAGGGCCTAGGAGATAGCTAGTACTGAAAAGTGGGATCAAAAGTCACTTCACAAGCAGCATCCACACAAACTCAACTAACAATACATTGACAAAGAAGTACTCGACAAATGACTGGCTTATGCAGATGCGTTGCTAGAAACAGGATGGATTATGATGGTGATTCAGGATCAGATCATTGCTACCAAAGATTAGAGAAAGGTTATGCTTAATTACTATGGATTATTGGTTGATGTGGATTATGAGATAAATGGGTATTCATAGCAGAATACAAAAATTTGCAATCTACCAAATACCTAGAATTTTAACATACATTTATAAATTAATAGTTGAAAAATCTCTGTATTACAAAACCTCCAAATGTCCTTGAGGATTCAATCCTTAAACTGAGTCAAATCAAAGCCATCCTTATGGACACAAATGTTGCCCAGAACCAACTGGACCTATCATTGATCTATGAAAAATAAAGAATATTTTAATAGATATCACTCTACACTTAAAATCTAAAAAAACCTATTTGGAATAAAAAGCGTTCAAATTATATAGACCTAGCATAAGAAATAAAAACAGCATTAGGACAGGATAAAGTATGAGTTGTTGGAATTGTCCCGAGAAGTTTTCCATTAGTTTGCAGAAGTTGAGCCTATATCATAATATTCTTATTCAGTTGTAAAAAGCAGTTATTTTTACCCATGTGTGCAATGATATACAGAACATTAAAAAATAATAATTTAAAGCTAGTGACTTGCCTCAGAAATATTTCAGTATGAATAATGTAAAATAAAAATGAGAATGAGATGATGGTGGTGGTGGTGATAATAATAATAATAGTAATAGCAACCCACATTTTATAGCACTTTAAGATTTGTAAAATATTTTATATGATAATTACATTTAATTCTCACAAAACCTTGTGAAGTAGGTGTTATTATCTCCCCCTTTCCTTCCTTCCTTCCTCTCTTTCTCTCTCTTTCTATTCTCTGGTTATTTCCTATGCAATTTCAAAATATTCTTTATTTAATGTTCTATGTACATTGCCTCATGCTCTTTGTAGAAAAAGTTCTCTCTCTCTCTCTCTCTCTCTCTCTGTCTCTCTCTCTGTCTCTCTCCCTCCCCTCTCTCCTCTCTCCCTATCAGTTCTTTCTCTGGAGGATAGCTTCTTTCTCCATAGGTCTTTTGTAGTTGGTTTGAAAAATTATATAACTCAGAATAGATTAGTCATTCACAATTAGTCTTCAATTGCTATTGCTGTATAAGATGTTCTCTTGGTTCTTCTCATTTTACTCTTCATTATTTCATGCAAGGCTTTCCATGTTTTACTAAAATCAACTGTTCATCATTTCTTATAGCACAGTAGAATTCCACAATTCTATATAACAACTTATTCAACTATCCTCAATTGATGGACATCCCCACAACTTCCAGTTCTTTGCTGCCACCAAGAGAGCTGCTATAAAAAATTTAGGATATATAGTTTCTTTTCCTTTTTCCTTGATCACCTTGGGAACAGACCTAAATAGTGGTATTGCTAGGTCAAAGAGTATACACAGTTTTATAGCTATTTATTTAAGCAAAGTACTGGAAACAAATTTGGTGCCCATTATTTGAAAATCACTGACCAAAATATGCTATCTGAATCCAGTGAAATGTTGTTGAGTCCCAAGAAATAATGAAAGGGACAAATTTAGAGGCCTCCCATAACATTTCTTCTGAATTTGTCCCTTTCATTATTTCTTGGGGCACAACAACATTTCGTTGCATTCAGATAGCATAATTTGGTCAGTGATTTCCAAATAATGGGCACCAAATTTGTTTCCAGTACTTTGCTTGAATAAATTCTGCTATAATTTTTTGGTGTGTATATAGGTCTTTTCCCTCTGTGTATGACTCTTTTGTGGTATATTTTTGAGTTAAAAATCTATAAAAACTTTGTTGAATTTTGGGATATATTTCCACATTGTTCCACAATGGTTTGACCAATTCATCTCTATAACAACAATTTATTAATGTGCCTGTCCTCTCTCAATCATTTTTGCCCTGTTTTAAAAACCAATCTGATGGATATGAGGTATAATATCAGTTGATTTAATTTTCATTTTTCTTATTATTAGTGATTTGGAGCATTTTTCATACAGCTGTTGATAGCTTTCTTCTCTTAAGACATGCCTTTTCATAGGCTTTGATGATTTATCTATTAGGGAATGGATCTTATGCTAATATATTTGTATTATTCCTCCATATATTTTTGGTAGTAGATCTTTGTGGAGAAATTTGTTACATAGCTATTTCCTAGTTAATTGTTATACATCTAACTGAATTAATTTTGTTTAGGCAAAAGTTTTTTTCAATTTTACCTAATAAAATTTATTTATCCTTTGTTTAGTCAAAAACTTTCCCCTTTTCCATTGTTGCAAAATGTGTCTCCTTCCTTTTTCCAATTTTTTTATGATAGTCACTCCAAAAACATGTGAAGAGGGGGTAGAATTTGAGGAGAAAAAAATGAACTTTTTAAAATGTTGACTTTAAGATGTACATGGGGCATATAATTTCACATGTCCAAAAGCCAATTGGTGATATAAGGCTGGAATTCAGGAGATTATGGCTAGCTAGCTAGATAGCTCTGGGAATTTCCTACATAGAGATTAAAAAATTGAACCCATGGGAGCACATTAGAACATGATGTGAAATACCATAGAGGGAGAAGAAAAAGGAGACCAGAAAAAGGGGACCTTGGGTTATCCCTGCAGCTAATGGTCATGATCTGGATGAAAAACTAAGAAAGGGTACTGAAGAGCAATCAGTCAGGTTGGAAGAGAAACAGGGGAGAATAGTATAATGAAAACCTAGACAGAACAGAATACCTAGGAGGAGCTGATGATTAATGTTGTTTGTTCATGCTTAAAGAGGACCAAAGTGACATCATGATCTTGAAGTTTATGTACAGTGTGCCCTGCTATGGTTTGTGATTAACACGGTAGTATCAATGTTTATAAAGAGGTCACGAAGGATGAGGGTTGAGAAAAGACCATTAGGTTTAGCAATTAAATGTTACTGCATACATTGGCATGGAGAGAGTAGTTTCAGTAAAATGATGAAGTTAGAAACTCAACTGGAGAGGTTTTAGAAGTCAGTGAAAGGAGACAAAGTGGAGTAACATAGTATAGATGACTTTCTCAAATAGTTTAGCTGAGAATGGGGTGAGATATAAGGCAACAGGTAGTGGGAATGGTAGAATCAAGTGATGACTAGGAGAGATATGCAAGTGTTTGTAGCCGGGGAAGAAGTCAGTAAATAGCGAGAGACTAAAGATTATAGAGAATGGGGATAATAGTGGAGGCAATCTGCTGGAGATGTGAGTAAGTATAGATTAAAGGGTTCATGTAGGAGAATTTGTCTTGTCTAAGAGAAAGATAAATTATTTATCCAGGACATAAGTTAAGGAAAAGATCTGACCTTTTATATTGGGAGCACATATCTATTTTGGGCTTTTGTTCTTGTTTTTATGCTACATGGAATCAGATATTAGTCTAAATCTAATTTCTACCAGATTTCTTTATAGTTTTATAGCAATTTTTGTTTCAAATAGTGAGCCTTTTTCTCAGTAGCTGAAATTCTGGGATTTATCAAAAATTATATTATTATGTTTATTTAGTAATAAATATAATGTATCTAATACTTTATGAGTATAATGTATGTTATGACATGCTTGTTTTTGGATCTTATTACACAGTCTATTCTACTGGTCAATTTTTTTCAAAATATTTTATCCAGTAACAAATAGTTTTAATCATTACTGCTTTGTAGTATAGTTCTTTATTGCCTATTTTCATTTCCTCAATATCTTTGTCTTCTCTAATTGCTATATTTAGAATTTCTAGAACGATTTAAATCAAATAATAATGATAACAATTCATATTGTTGATTTACCAGAGTAAAGCAAATATCTTATTAGAGTGTCTTATCAGAAAGAATTTGAGTGTTTTTATGATAGAAGATACTAGCTAAAAGTTTATTTATTAATATAATTTCTAGCATTTTTCATCTGAAGGGGTTTTTATTTTGTCAAAATATTTTTTCTGCATCTATTTATATAGTTGTGATTTTTATTGTTTTTATTAAAATGGTCATGTTTATAGTTTTTCAAATTTTGAACTAAACCTACATTCCTAGTGCTAACTGAACAAGTCACAGTGTATACTCTTTTTAAATGTTACTGTAGTCTTTTGTTATTAATATTTTATTAAACATTTTTGCATTGATATTCTCTAAAAATATTAGTCTCTAGTTTTCTTTCTTTGTTTTACATCTGACTAGTTTGAGTATCAGGGCTTTATTTGTCTCATAAAAGAAGTTTAGTAAGATTTCCCCTTCTATTTTAGAGGAAATTTATATGATATCGGTATTAATTGTTCTTTGAATTTTAATAAAAATTCACTTTCAAATATATTTGATTTTTTTCATCTATGGTAGTTCATGTTTGGCCTGCTCACCTTTTTTTCGCTTCTGAAAACAGATTATGGGTATTTTCAATTTCTTTTTCTTTTAATCTATTTTATTTTTTTTTGTAAATATTTATCCACTTCATTGAAGTTACAAATTTTTGCCATAAAATTTGTCTAGTTTTCAATAATTTCCCTAATTTCCTCTACATCTCTTATGAATAATCTCTTTTTTCATTTTGCAGTTTAGCAATTGATTTTCTTAAAAACATTAATTAACAGTTTGCCTATTTTATTAGTTTAAAGAAACTATTTTAATTTGCACTTATCAATTAATTGATTTGGTTTTTTTTTCAGTTTATTTTGTGTCTTCCTGGGTTTTCAAAATGTCTATTTTTGTGTTTAATTAGAGTTTTGAGTTGCTATTTTTCTTTCTATTTTTAGTTTCATATGCTGTTCTGTTCTTATTCTCTTGCTCTTTTCTATATATTTAGAAATATTTTCCACTAATGGCTACTTTGTCTACATCCCAAAAGTTTTTATATTTTCTAATTTTTTGTTATTTTCTGTTGTGAAATTATCTATTTTTAAATAATTTTACCTCCAGATTCTTTAGGGTTATATTGATATTCTCCATTTTTGTCTGAATATTTTCTTTAAATGCTTAATTATATCTTTATTGTTTTGTGGTCATTACATTTAATATTTATGTTTTTCTGTATTTGAGTTCTTATACATAATAATATAGTCCTTATGAATAATAATTCTTTAAAAAAGTGTTCTTCACAGCTAAAATGTATGTCCCTTCCCACTAAATAATTTTCAGAGATTTAACATATATTTTTCTAACACTTTATTCAGATGCTTTACTTATTTATTATATATCTTTTTTGGGTAGATTACACAAATATTTATAGTATTTGCATTTATTCTCTTTATTTATTCTGTATGGACTTGTACATTTTCTTTTTATTTCTCCTATTAGAATCTCAGCTTCTTGTGACTAAAAATTCTTTTATTCTTTATATTTGTATTCCTAATTACTAACATAATGTCTAACACATAGCAGATACATTATTAGTATTATCATTATTAGCATTAGCATTTATTAAGCACCTACTGTGTGCCCGGCAGTATGCTTAGTGATTCACAAATATTATCTCATTTGATCCTCACAGCAACCCTGGGAGGTAGCTGCTATAATTATCCTTATTCTATATTTGAGGAAATGAGTCAAACAGAGGTTGTGAGATTAAAATAATAAATGTTTGACTGATTAAAAGAATAGAGCATTTGAATCATTCCTGATGAAAAGACCAGAATTGGATGGAAAATTTGAAACACAAAAACAGAGTCACAAGAATCTTTAAAAAGTAACCAGGTAACTCTAAGGCACCAATTGTATATACACTCTAAACAAATAGAAAAGAAACATACCCCTTCAAAATTCCAGCGTCTTCAAGGAGTGAACAAAAGACAAATGCAAAGCCTGAATGTGATTTGGTTTTGTTTTCTTGATTTTATGAGAGGAAAAAGAAGAACACCCTAGGAAAGAAATGAAGAATAAATGGGAGGAAACCATTATTTCTCATAATTGGATATTATCAGAAGGTTATAGAAACATAGATGGGAATCTCATGAACCTCATTCTTGTTTGAATCCAGGAGAATAGGATTAAGCACATTCAGATATGCACATACATGTGCATGCACACACACACAGTTTGGTTTAAAATTCAGTGAATTCAATAGGGAAATAGGCAGTGATAAGAAGAAGGGAAGAGGAGGTTTTAAGATGAAAAGTAGAATTGCAGAGTGAATAGTCATAAGCGGAACAAGCTTCAACATTAAAGGGTGGATTGTAATTAAAAGGAAAGAAAGAATAACAACCACTGATCAAGGTTTGAGCAACATAAAGTGGGATCAGACCACTTCAACTTCAGATTACTAGTATTGACTCAATTCCATTTTTCTCCCCACCTTGTTGTTGTTGTTGTTGTTAAAAGGGGGATGGTCAAAGAGCAGACAGATATTAGGAAGAGAAATATCAATAAGGGAAATGCAGAATTAACAATCATAAGAGTAAATGTGAATGGTATGACTTTGCCCATAAAATAGAAGACTATAGTAGAATAGATTAAAAAGCAGAATACAAAAATATGTTAATTATAAGAAACACAACTAAAATATAAAGGTTCATGTGGAATTAAAATGAGGGCTTGAAACAGAATTTGTAATATCTCAGGTGTATTTTTTAAAAAGCAGGGGTGGAAATCATGGGCTCAGGCAAGGAAATGGTACAAATAGGCATGGTTAAAAGATGTAAACAAAAGAAACCATATTATGCTTAAAGTCACAACAGATAATGAAATCATATCAATACTTAATACAAATGTATCAAAGGGCATTGCATCTGAGTGCTTTAAAGAAAAACTAATTGAACTATAGGGAGAAAAAGATACCAAAGTTAAAACATTTGGGGACCTCAATGTACTCCATTCAGATCTACAAATTTACCCAAAAAAGATACATAATAAATAACTAAAGCATCTGAATAAAGTGTTAGAAAAATATGATATGTTAAATCTCTGGGAAATTACTGATTGGGAAGGTACATATATTTTCTCAAATATATTACAAATTTTACCAATTAAAATTTACAAATATTACAAATATTACAAAAATTTACAAATATTACAAATACTTTCTCATTTACAAATATTTTCTCACTTGTTTTTCACAATAACCTTGAAAGGTAGATGCTATTATTATCCCAATATTATAGTTGAAGAAACTGAGGCAGTCATATATTAAGTGACTTGCCCAGCTTCACACAACTAGTATCTGAGACCAGGTTCAAACTCATCCTATTGAATCCAGACACCAGAAGGAGTTGGCCTTTATTAAATGGACATTTTTTTTCCCTTGTAGGATTATGCTCAGTTTTTCAGAATGTCATTCTTTCCATATCCCATGATTTCCTCTCCAGCTTACTCTTGGGTAAATTTGTTTTCCTAATGCTTGGATCCTTTCTTTCTGGTTACTTTCTTTTGTTTTTTAATTTATTATTTATTTATTTTTAGCATTCTTTTCTTTTTAAAATTTGAATTCCAGATTCTCTCTCTCATTCCCACCTCTCCCCTGACCACTGAGAAGGCAAACAATATGATTTAATTATACATGTGAAGTCATGCAAAACGTATTTCCATATTAATCATATCACAAAACAAAGCACAAAAAAAAAGTGAAAACATTATACTTCAATATGTAGTCAGAGTTTATCAGTTCTCTCTCTGGAGATGAATAGCATTTTGTTTTTATCATGAATCCTTTAGAATAGAGTCTTGAATCATTATATTGACTAAAGTAGCCAGGTCTTTCACAGTCGATCATCATTACAACATCGATATTATTGTGCACAATGATCTCCCAGTTCTTCTCATTTCACTTTGCATCAGTTCATACAGGTCTTGCCATGTTTTTTTCTTACCATGCCCTTGTTATTTCTTTTACCACACTAGTACTCCATCACAATCATATGCCACAACCTGTTTGTCCATTCTCCAATTGATGGACATCCTTCAATTTCCAATTCTTTGCCACCACAAAAAGAGCCACTAAAAATATTTTTGTACATATAGATCATTTTCTTTTTTCTTTGATTTCCTTGATTTACAGATCCAGTAGTGGTATTGTTAGATCAAAAGAATATACACAATTTTATAGCCCATAGGCTAGAGGTGGGGAACCTGTAGCCTCAAGGCCACGTGTGGCCTCCTAGGTCCTTGGGCTAGGCCTTTTGACTGAGTCCAAGTTTTATAGAACAAATCCTTTTACCAAGGCTTAGGGTATATTTCAGAATATTCTCCAGTGCATGAGTGAGTGAGTAGACAAACTTTTATTAAGCAGTTATTACATGCTGGGCAATGTGGTACAAAAACACAAATGACATTTCCTGGAATAGTTTCTGGTTGATTGCCAAATTAGTATTACCTTTTCCTATACTGTTGCTTCACCCCTTCTGGCAGGAGGGAGAAGGGATGATTCTGTATGATAATGCATCAACTATGTCCTCCAACTATCCTCTTTAGCTGACAACAGTCACCTTCAACAAAGAAAAGCTTCTATTTTCCTTTGAGAATCTATGAGTTGCCTGAGATTCAACAGCTAGGCTCTGTGTTATTAATCATACTTTCCTTTTGTATGCCAGCTCATAAAGGAAGAGTTTCTCCTCCTCTGAATCGACAATAACCATTTTTTTTATTCACCAAAAAAGGCAAAAACCTTGCAAGCTTCCTTGACACTGTTCCCAATTCTGTGCCTCAAGGATGACCCAGGTGGGATGAAAGACAGATTAGATTTCAGTAACTATTTGGTCCTTGGCCTCTTAATTAAATTTGTTGGTGGGAGTGCTAATTGGTGCCTGGTAACATAACATTTTCCCCCCTGAGAAATAGAAATGAAATCACTAACTTAGTTCTAAATGCCTCTTGTCTATTGGGTTTCAACTACCTTTACTTTGAAATCTCCTCAACTCCCTTCCACTCGAGGCTGCTCCTTCTACTCAGTTGCTGTTTGGCATTGAACCCTGTCACTGACAGGAATGCATTGCATTTGGGTGCTAAGTTGCTTGGGCCCTGCTTAAGAGCCAATTACTTTTAATTTCCTTCTTCCCCTCAGACAGTTGGGTTCATTGGAACTGCTTGAACCAACTCTTGTCTCTGAAAAAAAAATATTCCATTAAATGCATTTATGTTGCAAACAAATGCCACTCCAATATTTACTCATTTTCTGTTTCAGTGTACAATCTGTTTTAAGTGTATGGACGTTCTAAGTGCCAATGAGCAGTTGTTTTCTAAGCTTCAATTGCTTTTTTTTCTTCTGTCATGTTATGACTGGGAGCAGGGCCATAGCATATCTCCTCTGGGTCCTGTTTGTAGACATAGGCTCTGTTGTGAGGCTCATATTAGAGAGTTGCAGAAAAGCAAAATTGTGCATTGGTAGAATTCCAATATTTTCTAGAGCCTCTTATCTTCCCAGTTCTCCTAAAGTATCCTGGCTCAAGGCAATGGATAGAAATTATTGTTCTTTACGTGCATCTCATTGTAGACTGAGAGCACAGCTAGGGTATCAAAACATGAAATGAGCTGGAAAGCTAGGGGCTGCTCCAATGCAAGGCTATACCAAAGATGCTTCTAGTTTTAGTTATTTTTATAAATAAGAAACTTAGAGGCAACACAGAATATTGGATAGAGAACTGAGCCTTAGGGGAAATAAGACCTGGCTTCAGGTCTGGCTCCTGACTCAAGCAGACTGTATGATTCTGGGTAAACCACTGAACTTCAGTGTTCCACGCAAGTCTCTATGACCATACATTACATATGTAACAATTGCTCATCTACCCTGATTGAGATGTTTTCCTCTTAGTAAAGCTCCCTACATTGAAAACATCACAAGTCTGGATCAAAGAAAAGGAAAACTACCATCAGGAATTATGCTGTTTTCTCTTCCCCATATATAACTCTTAAACCACAGCCCTCCCAAAGTACAAAAAAGGCAGATTATTTCACAGGGTCCAGGGGAAAAACATGTCCATATTTTCACTAGAGTAGTCTGAACAAAGCTAAAAGGAACCTTTGTGAGTAACTTAGGGAACCAGTGTGTTTCGTACAATGGAAAGGGTATTGTCTATGGAGTAAGAAGGTCTGGGTTTAAATCTTTCTTCTTGTACATGTGACCTCTAAATAAATTACTTGAATTCCTTGGGTCTCAGTTTCTTCAACTGTAAAATAAGGAGGTTGGGTTAGATTATCATTGAGGTCCCTTCCAGCCCTAGAGTTTATGATCCCATGATCATTCTAATCAAAATCCCTCATATCACCTATGAGAAAACCTGACCCTTTCATTCTCCCTGAAGCTGAACTGAATTCTCCCATATCTGTTGTCTCTCCTAATTAGAATGTGAACTTCTTGAGAGCTGAGACGATTTTACTTTTCTTTCCCTATCCTCAGAGTTCAGCACAGTGTTTGGCACATAATAATCAATTAAAAATAATATAATAAATCATTATAAAATAATATTACATATTATAAAACAATCATATCAATACAATAAGTAAAATAATAAAATTAATAATAAAAAATCATTAATTACTCAAGGTCACAGAAATAGTAAGTGGTGTATCTGAGACTTAAACCCAATTTGTTACACTACAAGTCTAGGGTAGTTTCTACTCTCCTTTCTCATGATGTTAAAACAGATTCTGAAATGATTATGCTCTATTTCTCACTCACTGTTAATATCCCTCAACATTTTCTCTGACTTGTCAAAGCCATTTATCATGAGATTCTGTACACAACTATAAAAATAAATTCCTAACTTGTGAAGAATTGCTCACAAATTAAGAAAAACACTACACACATCTCTTTCTAGGCATATTCATATATATATGACTGGTAAATTATTTATATTATATCATATCATATTATATTAATATCCAATATAATACAATCACTAAGGTATTTTTTCATGGTGGTTACTGGCCATTTGTCACACTCTCCTTTGCCTAAGTCTCTAAGACTAAGGTCAAGAGAAGAACATTAGAATGAGAGATAGAAGACCTGAGTTCTAATCCTAATTTTGCCATTAAATACAGTCCTATAGTTGTATGACTTTGAGCAAATCATTTAATCCTCCTAAACTTCAATCTCCTCGTTTGTAAACTGGGGAATGGGAGAAGGTTAGCCTACAGGGTCCCTAAGGTTCCTAGTAATTTCAATATTCTAAGATAAGTGATTTTAAGTTTTCTCTTGTGACATTCTCTGTTTCTTTGGATTCTTTAGAACACAAGGTGAGGCCCTTGGGAGAATATTGGTTGGAGAGGTGCATCTCTTTATTTAAATATGCACTATTCAGGCACTCTCTTCACTTATAACCTTATGATATGTACTTAATCCTTTGTTTATCCTTAATGCATGATCCAGTGAGAACCACTGTCTGTTTCAGAGATATCTATGAATATAGATATCTTTAGACAAATCCCTGTGGACATAAACATAAACTACATGGACAACCAATACCTTACAGATGTGGGCATATATGTGATTAGGGAAAGAAGTGATCTTTCCCATCCTCTCAAATAGGCAGACACTCTTTGGTTATGTAGTTGCTAAGTATTTGTGTGTTGGAGATGGGTATCCTCATAGTCTTCTCCTCATAGTCTTTCACCTGAGTTCAAATACCACCACCAATGCTTACTGCCTGGTTGACCTTGGGAAAGTTACTTAGCTTACCTGGCCTTACTTTCTTTGTCTGTAAAAAGAGGGAGGTGGTGTTTGGACTAGATGGGCTCTGAATTTCTTGCCTAGAAGGGATCCAGGGAAGGGATCACAAGGGATCACAAGGGTTATCCCTTGGTTCTCCCCAGCGGAACAGTGTTGTCCTAGGATTACATCTGCCTTCCCTAAATATCACTAATTGAGGAAACATAATCTTTTGGCTTAAGCTGCTTCCCTGGTTGATATCCTTTAAAGAGGAATGAGTGTAACTTATCAGAAAGCTTTTTTTTCCCCTTTCCCATCAAAAGCTAGTTATATCACAAATAGTGAATAAGCCCATTTATCCAGCAGAAATCAGAAAAATTAATAGATTAGACCACATTATATTATTTAGATTAGATTTTTAGATCTGCTTTTATCTCATTCATTGTCTTTGACAATATTTTCTTACCTCTCTGTAAGTTTTCCACACCTCCCCCTTTGTTAATTCCAAGACAAAACCCTGGAAGTCTAGTTATGTGTTGACTGTATTAGAAAGTCTTCTTCCTTTGTCTGATCATGGAGTGGAGGTAACTGGTTTTTTCAAAGGTTAGGGTAGCATAATACAGACTTGGGTAGGTTCTCCTAAGCTTGAATCAATCAGTCAGTCCACAATTATTAAGAGCCTACTTTGTGCTAGATAATTTCCTAGGTGCTGGAAATATAATAAAAAGATTTTAACATCTCTATTCACAAGGAGCTTGGCCAACGCAACAAGGACATACATAAACATATAGTATAAATATGAAGTGAATAAGTACAAATATATACAAAGTAGTTGCATACAAAGTAGACTGGAGTGGAGGGCATTAACAGTTGGATGGGGGTTGAGGGTGGGGAGTTAAGACTTGCATTGCAGGCCTATGGACTTGGGAGTAGTCTATGTGTCTGGTGTCCTAGGATGAGTCTAGTTAAGCTCAGAGAAGCTTGCAGTCAAGAGAATGACTACCTACTGATAGTTATACCAGCCTCAGAACCTCACAAAGGTCTTCTGTGAAGATGAAGAGGGGCTGTGAAGTACATTGTCAGAGGCTTCTCATCACTCATGAACTTTTAGATCTTGAGGCTGGTGTCTTAGAGGCATAACTCATGTGTTCAAATCCCAGCTTTCCCAAGTATTCTCTGCATGTCTAAATCATTTTACCTCTTGGGGCTTCAACTTTTTTCAGCTGTGAAATGAGGAGGTTGGACTAGATGACCTCTAAGATCTCTTCTAGTCCTAGATCTATGGTGCTATCACTATCTAGAGAGCTTTACATATCAGACTTGTTAAAATCTTATTTTGAATATAGTACCATATTCCTGATTCATCATTATCAACGTCTCCTGTTTGGACTCTACCTTTTTCCATACTGTATCTACAGATTCTATATTTATACAGTTAATTATCCTTCATAGATCTACCATGCCTTTCTTCCCATTGTATTTCAATTATATAGTTTTAAACCACTTCAACTTGTTTGTCAACTTGTCTTTGAAGTCCAATCTCATCTTTCAGAGAACAATTAGTCTATGGAATAGTGAAGTAAGGCATCAGATTTGTAGTAGATAGGGTAGAAATAGTCTTCTGCTATACCCAAGAAATTCTTCTAAGAAGTTGTGAATGTAGGAATTTTCCCAACATGTTTATGAAAGTTAGGCAACCCACTTTCTGAATTACTAGCAACTCCAAGGTTTATTTTATCAGCAGAGTTAATACATACTGCTCCATTGATGAAAATGCTGAACAACTTAAGGTCTGGAAAACATCCCCTGTGGAACAGCAATCATTACGTCACCTCATGTTGCCACCAAATCCACTGATTCATTGATTACAATTCTCTGTCATATAGTCATGTACCTATAGAGTAGGTGATATAGGTAAATATAGAAGCTCTAACCTAAAAAGGAGTAAAGAGAGCATCTTAAGTCAGTTCAAGGAAAACACATGGGGGAAGGGGCAGGATGAGGACTTCTGATGCTAGAGGACAAATTCAATATTTCATTTTTGTGACTTCAGAAGGTTATGCTTATGTTTCTCAATTACTTGCCTTGGCTAATCTGATAGCTCTAAATATTGGAAGGAAATCCAGAGGAGTGGATATTGATGTAAAGATTAAGTTAAATGCCATTATAATGTGCAGCCTATAGTTAAACTGTTTAATCTATCATTGTTATCTGTTAAATTACTTGATGATTGAAAGCAATTGCATTACCAATCTATAAAGGTAGAGTTTCTCAGTTGGTAATAATTGACTAAATTTGATTTCTATTCATGGTTAAAAAAAAAGTAAGTAAAAATGGGTTCTGTCCAAGTATAGCATTTGACTGTGCTAATAAATGTGATAATTGGGTTTGGAAATGCAACAAAATGCCTCCCCCAAATAACTCGGGAGTCCAGTGTTCATGGTGCTTGTAACCCTATAAATTCTGAGCTGGTTATCCCTGAGTAACTTCATTAATTGTACCAAGGTTATCATCAATACCCTTTGAGATGGTTACATTTTTAAGAGAGAAAGTTCCAAAGGAAAGGACAACAAAGAAATCCCTTAGTGTCTTACTTCCATCTATTCCATCCTAAGTCAGCAGCCCTGGAATTGAACCATCTGCATGCATGTTAACTGGCATATCAGCAGAGCTCACTTGGCAGTAGCTTCCCTAAACAAGCAGAGAAGGTCAGCCAGCATCTTGGCACTAGAGCACAGCCAAGCTTGTGTGGTAGGCATTTCGCCACATTTACTTGTCACGTTCTTCAAAAGGATGCTGCCACCAAAGCCATGCTCCTGGCCAGTGGGCCAGCCCTATAGTGGGATACCAAGTTCTGATCTATTTTGTGTTAGTACCTAATCACTAGCCTCTATAAGCATTTTTGGATCTTTATATAGGATGACAGATTTAGAGTTAGAAGGTAATTTTATGGATTAGGAAATTGAAGGTCACAATGGTAGTAAGTGGAAGAGTTGGAAATAGAATCCAAATATTTTGCATCAAAATCCAGTGTTCTTTCCAATGCACCATACCACCTCCCACGTATGGAGTATTTCACTTAGGGATGCAAATAGAAGGTTAGGAGGCTGGTGTCAAACATCAACAGACATATTAAGTGCCCTGACTAAAACTTGCATGAATTCCAACTTTAATTGCCATTATGCTTTCTGAGTTGTTTGCTTTTGGAGACCCAAACCTTAAGCGAGGGTATAGCATGAAATAATAGCTCCAATTAGCATGGGTTGTATTGCAGAAGGTTTGTGTTCTGTTTGTAGTCATTGCTTCCTTCTGAGACTATGAGTCACCTTTTCATGGGTGGGTTACTTTGTCTGTAAATGCAGATGATAAGGTTTTGCTTACTGTGAGCTTTGGGGAAGCTAGACATAAGTAGGAAGACTTTTATTTCAGGATTTGTACTTCAATTTATTAGACCACTTCCACAAGATGGTATATTACCAGGGGCTCTTGTGTCAACGCATTCTTATTCAAAGATACTTGGTGTAACCCAACATGCCATATGACTCAGGGTTAATGATACCATGAGCAGTAGCATTCTCAAATGCAAAAGCGAATGATATATGTGGAAATAATGAAGCATCTAGGTGGTACATTAGATAAAGCAGAGAATGAAGACCTGAGTTCAAATCCCACCTCAGTCATTTACTAACTCTGTGACCCTGGGGAGATAATTCAACCTCCACCTGCTTCTGTTTACTCATTGGTAAAATGGGGATGCTAGTAGTACCTAACTCCCGGGGTTATTGTGAGTATCAAATGAAATAATATTGGTAAAGTGCTTTGCAAAACATAAAGAATTATATAAGGGCTAGCTATTATTATCAAATAGTTAGAATAAATAGCACACCAACCTGCTTGGAAGCCACATTCAGAAATATCTGGCTCTTTCTGAGTCTGTCTCAACTTCCCTCTCAAATGGACTATGTTGATGAAGTATTCAGCTAAGGAAATGGTAATAGATAAAAAATATATCAGTATCAATCTGAACCTTCCTTTCTACTTTCCCTCTAGGTGCTAAAATATTTTTAAAATTTCAGTTTGTTGAAAGCACTTATTGTTGTAATGAGCCTTTCTCTTTTCTGTGGTCAAAATCCCTGGGAAAATAAATAGCAAATAAGTGGTAAAAGACTATAAAAAATAAGAGAATTCTACAGAAGGCACTGAGCACAGACAGACCCACTTGGGCAATTGCTTTCTGTCTCTCTCAAGCTTCCTGACAAGACTGACAGAACTTGACAAAAGTACAAAGAACTGACCTTCCTCTTTCATTTAGAGGTTTGACCTACACTAAAAACTCTAGGAATCCAGAGGTCAGAAAAGGTCTTTCCCCAAACTCATCTTAGAAAAGAATTACTTTCTTCCTCCTACCCCCACTTAATAATATTTTATTTTTCCCAATTATATGTAAAGATAGTTTTCATTATTCACTTTTATAAGATTTTGAGTTCCAATTTTTTTCTCCCTCCTTCCTTCCCCTCCCCCCTCCCCAAGATGGTAGGCAATCTGATATGGACAATACATGTATAATCATATTAAATATATTTCCACAATAGTCATGTTGTGAAAGAAGAATCAGAACAAAAGGGGAAAAACATGAGAAAGAAAAAAAGAGAGAGAAAATAGTATGCTTCAATCTGTATTCAGGCTCTATAGCTCTTTCTCTGGATATGTACAGCATTTTTCATCATAGAGTCTTTTGGAATTGTCTCAGATCATTATATTGCTGAGAAGAGCCAAGTCTATCCCAGTTGATCATCACACAATATTGCTGTTACTTGTGTACAATGTTCTCCTGGTTCTGCTCACTTTACTCAGCATCAGTTAATGTAAGTCTTTCCATGTTTTTTTTTTTTCCTGAAATCTGCCTGCTCATCATTTCTTATAGCATAATAGTATTCCATTACATTTATACAACACAACTTGTTCAGCCATTCCCCAACTGATGGGCATCCCCTCCATTTCTAATTCCTTGCCATCACAAAAAGAGCCGCTATGAATATTTTTGTACATGTGGAACCTTTTCCCTTTTTTATGATCTCTGGGATACAGACCTAGTAGTAGTATTGCTAGAAAAGCATGACTTTCAAAAATCAAGAAGCAATTATATTATGATAATGTGATATGCTTCAGATTTGGGGTCAGGGGAGGAAGATTCCAGACCTGGAGAGTTGATCAATCTCCTTCTTCTCTGGCAGGGCTATATCTTCCCAGGGACCGGTATAGTCCTCCCAAATTTTAATATTGTTCTGGATATGATCCATCCCTGAAAGGGGAAATAATTTAGAGTCTTTAGAGACCTCACCTTAAAATTTACGTGATTCATGGTTTCATTGAAAGGCCAAATCCTGGTTTGCTTCTCCTCCAGACAGCTCTGTTCTTTACTGCTAGTTGTTCCAGTACCATACATCCTAATTTGAACCAGATCTCTAATCTGACTTAGAAATCCTTTCAACTGGCCCAGGAATCCTTTCATTGCTGCCAGCTCTAGTTCCTGCTTCTTATAGCTTGACCCAGGAATTTATTATCTTTCTGCCATTCTCTCTATTTGCTGATATCCCTCAAAGCTACATGATTCCTGGGAACACCATGTAGGTACCCAACCTGCTCTATAGAGAACTGAGTTGGTGTCTCTGTGTGACCCCTCATTCTACTAAGGCAGCTAAGTGACTGAGTGGATAGAGCACTGGGTCTGGAATCAGGAAGACTGGACTTTAAATCCTGCCTCAGACACACTAGCTGTGTGAGCCCAGGCAAGTCACTTAACCTCTGTTTGCCTTAGTTACTTCAACTACAAAATGGAGATAATAATAGCACCTATCACAATACCTACAAGTTGTGAGGAACAAATAAGAAAATATTTGTAAATCACTTAGGACAATTCTTGGAACATAGTAGGTGCTATATGTTTATTCCCTTCCCTTCATTTCCCTTCTACTTCTTTCAAAGTCATATCTCCCTATACCTTCAACCAACAGAGTCCAAAAGCCCTCTTTGAAAGACAAAGCCCAAGGTGAACTAGACAAGAACTTTCATGCCTCTTTTACCTAGTTGTTGACTCTTTTTTCATGATTGTCTTGCATTAATTTCTTTTCCCAAAAAAATTTTACTTCTATTATTTGATTTTTAAAAATCTTTTTGAGCTCTTCCAGGAGTTATATTTTGGGGACCTGAGACCAATTCACATTTTTGCAGGCCTCTCATGTAGATGTTTTGAAATTATTGTCTTTTTCTGAGTTTGTGTTTTGATCTTCCCAGTTATTATAGTAACTCTCTATGATCAGTTACTTTTGTTTTTGTTTTGCTCATTTTTCCAGCCTATTTTGTTACTTATAACTTTATGTTAAAATTGGGCTTTGTTCCTGTGGAGAAGGGGTTTCATTCAAGCTTCTTGTGTGGGGGAGTGAGGCCTTCCTGATTATCTGCACTGGAGGCTAGGGACCACTGGACCTCACTGCTGGGTTGTACCTGGGTCCATTGAGCCTTGCTGCTGGGCTACACCAGGGGCTGTGGGGCTGGGGGTCATGGATCCTCTTTGCTGGCCTGTCCTGGGACTCAGGGCCTGGCTACTGGCTTGCTGAGGGGCAGCCTACTGCTGATTTGCCAAGACACTACCTGTTCTGAACTGCACTTCTCTTTTACCCCAGTAAGACAGACTATTCTTTCTGATCTTCTAAGTTGTCTTGGGCTGGAATATTGCTTCACCCCATCATTTTGTTGTTTTTGCCCCTCTAAAATTCATTTTGAGGTGTTATTTCATAGTTGTTTGGAGGTGCATTTGGGAGAATTCAAATGAGTTCTTGCCTTATTCATCATTTTTACTCCACACTCCTAGGCAACTACTTTCAATGAGGTATAAATAGGATAAGAAAGAACCATACCAAATAAATTCGCACCTTTCCAAAGAAATCAAGAGACAACATAAGGAAACAGGAGATTACTCTTTCTAGGCATTTAATTATTCATTTAATTGAATAAGTATTTAATAAACACTGACTACACCTAGCTATCAAGGGGTATATGTTTGTGAGGGAGTTGAACTGAAGGAGTGATCTTAACCTGACATAAAAAATGGTTGACATAGAAGATAGGGCTTGAAGACAATTTAGAAAGAAGTCAAAGACATGTAAAATATTATTTGAGCCTTAAAACAACCCTGTGAGTTAGACACTATTACTATCATCCCCACTACAAATTAAGCAACTTCTTGTGTGAAATATTTCCTTCTTCAATTTTCTTTTAATCAGTAAAAATCCATTTTCTATCCCACCGACCCTTATAACCCCTTCTCACAATTGTTAATGAAAGAAAAACAAAACTCCTGTTATAAACATGTATAGTCAAGCAAAATACATTTCTTCATTGACCATATCCAAAAAATATATGTTTTATTCTGTACTCTGAATCTTTCACTTCTCTATCAGGTGCTGGATAGCATGTTTAATCATTAGACCTTTGGAATTGTGGTTGATCATTATGTTAATTAGAGTTCTCAGATACATCTAGATATAAATATATAAATATAAACTGTATATATAATATAATAATAAATATATAAATATAAAATAAATATACATAAATGTAAATATATTCTTAAATATATTTATGGAGTTCTCAGATTCTCCTTCTAATTCTCCCTCTGTCTTTCTCCCTTTCCCCTCCTATTTTCCTGTAGAAAGAAATATATTTATCTCCTAATTGTGTGTCTGTGTGTATTCTTCCCTCCTTTCACACTTCTGATGAGAATGAGGTTCAAACATCAGCAATAACCCTTAGCCCTTCCCTCTTATTTGTATATATGTCTACTTTTCTCTGATTATGTGAGATAATTTCCTCTAACCTACATTCCTTTTTCCTCTTAGAGTATTCCTTTTCTTATCTCTTTCCATTCATTTCTTAAGATCATCAAGACATCAGAACCAGTCCCAGGCCTTATCTAATTGGACTCCCTATGTGAACCATGATGATAATGATGATGATGGTGATGATGATCACATGTAATATCTCCCCATATTTGACTATAAGCAACTTATCCTTGTTTAGTCCATTATGATTGTTTATTTATGTTTACCATTTTATATTTCTCTTAACTACTATATTTGAAATTCAGAGTTTCTGTTTAGGTCTGGTCTTTTCATCAGGAATGCTTGAAAATCCTCTATATCATTAACTATCCATTTTCCTCCTGTAGGATTATACTTAAATTTGATGGTAAGTCTTTCTTAGCTTAGCCAATATCTAGAATATTGTATTCCAAGCTCTCCTCTTCTTTATGGTGATGATTGTAAAATTCTATATAATACTGATTGTGTACTTAAATATACTTAGTACTTGAATGTTTTCTTTCTTTATACTTACAGTATTTTTTCTTTAACCTGAAAGCTCTGATTTTTAACTATGATGTTCCTGGAAGTTTTCATTTAGCTGTTTCTTTCAGGAGGTGATGGCAGATTCTATTTCCACTTTGCCTTCTTGTTCTAGGAGACACGGGCAGTTTTCTTTTAAGATGTCTTTAAATTTTAGGGGCAGGTAGGTAGTGCAGTAGATAAAGCTCTGGCCTTGGAGTCAGGAGAACCTGAGTTCAAATCTGGGCTCATACACTTAACAATTACTAGCTGTGTGACCCTGGGCAGGTCACTTAACCCAATTGCCTCACCAAAAAGCAAATAAATAAATAAATAAATTTTTCTCCTCTGTTTTCCAGGTCAGTTATTTTTGCTATAAGGTACCTTATATCTTCTTCAATTTTTTTTCAGTCTTTTGACTTCTTCAAATATTTTTTTTATTTCAAGAATACATTTTAAACACCTAATACATAAAGAAACAGACTATGTCTAGAATATCTTAACACCTTTCTGCCTCTTAAAGAAGTAGATAGTTCTTCTGATCCAGAAAGTCCCTGAAAGATTTAATTAAATAGAAAGAACTCTAAAATTAAACTAAAACCTGAATAATTATAATTATGAATCTTGTGGCCATAGAATGGATGAGGAAATTTCTATGTGTGATAGATAGATAGATAGATAGATAGATAGATAGATAGATAGATAGATAGATAGATAGATAGAT
>NW_020954559.1:11975251-12011701 GCF_900497805.2 Vombatus ursinus
GATAGATAGATAGATAGATAGATAGATAGATAGATAGATAGATAGATGGATGGATAGATCTATAGACAGACAGAGACAGACAGATAAATGTAGCCAGATGGGACAGTAGATAGAACGCTAAGCCTGGAGTCAGGAAGACATAAGTTCAAATTCAACCTCAGATATATCTTTTTACCAGTTTTGTGGGGCAAGTCACTTAATTTCTGTTTGTCTCAATTTTCTCAACTATAAAATGAGGATAATAGTACCAACATTCCAGAGTTATTGTGAACATCAGAGACAATATTTGTAATGCACTTAGAATAGTATCTGGTACATAGTAGGTGCTATTTAAATGGTAGTTATTGTTGTAAATATTGCTGCTACATGCGTGACTATAGGTAATAAATGTTGCATGTGCTCTGAAATAAGGTAACTTGGTTGGTTTTTGCTTAATTGTTTTTGTTGGAGGGAAGTCTCATTAGGGACAAGGAATATATCTGGAAATAATGATATAAAAAGAAAAAGCATCAAGAAAACTTATTTAATGATAATAATAATAATTTTCTTTCCACTTTCTGATCTTAGTTTTATGTTTAAATACTGTAACTGTTCCAACCTTGTATGATAAGAGGAATATTTTAATGTTTTTTTTTTAAATTTTATTTTGGACACTGATCACTTATTATGATCACTTTTAGTTGCATAACTTGGGAACCGCTTATGATTAGATTAATAGGATCATAGACTTAAAGCTGGAAGGCATCTTTTAAGTCATCATTTCCAACCCCTTCATTTTACATATGACAAACTGAGGCTTAGAGAGATGAAATGACTTGTCTATAGTTGCATCATCAAATGTGCTAATGAATGAAGATAGCAGCACAACAGAGATTTTAAAAGCAATGCAATGTATTTTTCTCCTTGGCAAATTATGTTACTTTAGTGAGATACAATTACAGGCAACTAAGTAGCTCAGTAGCTCACTCAGGTAGAGTGCTATACTTGGAGTCAGGAAGATTTGAGTTGAAAATCCTGCCTCAAGAACCAGGAGAACACTGTACACAGGAAGGGCAACATCATGCAATGGTCAGCTGTCATTGACTTAGCTCTTCTCAGCATTACAATGATCCAAGACAATTCCAAAAGACTCATGATGGAAAATGCTATCCACCCCCAGAGAAAGATCTGGTGGAATCTGAATGCAGATCGAAGCATACTATTTTCACTTTCTTGTCTTTTTCATAGTTCCCCCCCCCATTTGTTCTGTTTCTTCTTTCACAACATGGCTAATATTAAATATGTTTTACATGACTGCACATATATAACATATCTCAAATTGCTTATCATCTTAGGGAGGAGAGAAGAATAGAGGGAGGAAGAAAATTTGGAACTCAAAAAAATTTTTGTTTTGGTTAGACAATGGAGTTAAGTGACTTGCCCAGGGTCACACAGTTAGTAAGTGTTATACGTCTGAGGCCGGATTTGAACTTAGCTCCTCCTGAATCCAGGGCCGGTACTCTATCCACTGCGCCACCTAACTGCCCTTCAATTTTTTTTAATGTTTAAAAATTGTTTTACTTGTAATTGGAAACAACAAAACACTTTTTTAAAAAAAGGGAAAAAATAAAATCCTGCCTCAGACACTTGTTAGCTTGTCTGCCTCAGTTTCCTGATCTCTCAAATGGGGATAATAACAGAGTCTATGTCCAGGGTTGTTGTGAGGATAACTGAAATATTTGTAAAGAGCTTTGAAAACCTTAAAGTACCATATAAATACTATTTTAAGCTAACTTTTATTTGGGAAGGTTAAATAAGAAGGTCAGAAATCAGTAGGCACTGAGCTTAAGAAATCCTAGACTAGGTTATTCAGCTACATCTCAATTTTTGATATCTCCTTAGCTACCGATCTTATGTTGTGTGTCTATTGTTAATTGCTAAAAGCTCAGTTAGCTTTTATTGAGTGCCTGCTTTGTAGAGAGGACTACATTCTACTCCATAGAATATTACAAAAGGGATGGGGCATATTCCCTGTCCTCAAGGAGCTAGCTCACAGTGGAAGGGGGAGGAGGGTACAGCAGAAACAAGAATTAATACAAATGCGATTTTAAATATGAGATTATATCCCTGAAACCAGGGTGAAACTGCTGGGTTTTTAAGGGGGCATAAATATTTGGATTTGGCTTTTCAGCTGTAGCCATAAAATATAAGGACACACACACACCCGCAGCCACACCCACACACACACCCACACACCCCACCCCCACACACACAAAATCAGCATCACAGAATCTCAGAATTGGGAAAGACCTCAAAAGACATCAGTTTGATCCAACCTGCACCTGAAGACTAATTCCCTATTAAGAGCCTACAAGTAAATGGATACTTTTTGTCTGAAGACCTTCAGTGTCTTACAGAGGCATCTCCTGGACCTGGAGTCAGAAAGGCCTGAGTTCAAATTCAGACTCATACTGTGTGGCTTTTGGCAAGTCACTTAAGCTCTGTCTACCTCTGTAAAATGAAGATAGCATCTCTCTACCAGATAATATTTGTAAAATACTTTCCAAACCTTGAAGCACTATATAAATGTTAGTGATGATTAATGATGATGATCAGATGATGATGGTGAAGAAGAAGAAGGAATTTATGCCATCTCTAGGCAGCCAATTACACTTTTGGATAATTACAATTATTAAGGAGTTTTTCCTGGTATCTGCCTTAAATCTGCTTCTTTGTAACTCTACACTTTGTTGGGGCCATGCAGAACAGATCTAATCCCTCTTCCACAAGATAGCTTTGTACATACTTAAAGACAACAATCATGTTTCCACTAATTCTTTTCTTCTCCAGGCTAAATAGCCCTAGACCAATTATCATAAGCCATGAGCTCTAGACCTCCATCATCCTGGTTACCCTCTTCTAGGCACTTAGTTTTCTTTGTCCTTCCTGAAATTCAGTACCCAACATGGAACACAATATTCCAGGTGTACAAATCAAGATAATAATTTATGGGTCAATTTTGTTGGAACTCTCACATTAGGGAAAGGAGTAGGGAAAAGCAGACCTTTATTTGTGATCTAAACACCTTTATATCTTGTTAGTTACTATGAAGTATTTGGTTATATAAAAAACAACTATAGTTTATAACTATAAAAGATAAAATCATATTTTAATATCCTAGTCTTCATTTAGGTAATTTTATAAAATAAAATTTTAAACCTTCATTTTCATCAACAAAAAGGTGGCTATATCTAAGACACTGTTCAGGACAAAGTGAGAAATTTAAAATACCATGAGATGCCATCTCTATTTCCTAATTTTAACCTTATCATTGGGGGAGACATGACACTATACGACTTTATTTTTTTGATGAATACCCCTATGGTTCTCTTATTTCATTACGTAATCACTTATCCTAAGAATACAGAATATAATCCATAAACCCATTCTCAAATTAGTAGTAGTAGTGGTAGTAATATTGCTGGTAATAGTAGTAGTGGTAGTAGTAGTAATAGTGATTAGTAGTAGTGATTAGTAGTTAGTAATCCCATCTAGGTCTATGATTTCCTTCAGTGTGGGGTAATCCTGATGATTTTACCTTTACCAGTACAGATGGATGACTATTGGTCAACTTGCAGTCTTTTTTTTTTTTTAGGCAGTTGAGGTCAAGTTATTTGCCCAAGGTCACATAGCTAGTAAGTATCTGAGGCTACATTTGAACTCAGGTCTTCCTGACTTCAGGGCCAGTGGTCTATTTACTGTACTACTTAGCTGCCCCTTACTTTGCTATCTAGTTGCCCCAACTTGTAGTCTTATAGAGTTACTTGGGGTACTGAGAGGTTAGAGGACTTCTTGCCCAAGGAATGCAGCGAGTAGGCATCAGAGGGAAGACTTGAATCCAGCTCATCATGATCCATCTTCTCCATGTTCTCTCCTGATTCATCTCAGAATCTTCACTGAATTTGCTGGGTACATTCCTAAACTTCTGTTAATACTGAATGGATATGAGGAAACACATGGACTGTACTTTTGTTGTTTTCACTGCAAGAAAATCTTGTCTCTTTTTCAGGTCATGCATCTTGCCGACCATAACATTTAAGTAGCCCCTCTTGCAGAATTCTTTTATATAATATATTTGTAGCCTACTCATACCTATCATATGCCTCTCCATTTGCCTTTGGATGACCATCATTTTTTTTAGAGACTGGTATTCCATGACTTGCAGAAATGACTGATGACTGGAAAAATATTAGTGTTAAAAAGATGGATAGACCTGTGTTTCAAGTAGAAACTTAGGACCATTAAATGGCCACTTTTTTCAAAGCAATCCGACCTACTCACTTCTCTATATATAGATTCTGGTAAGTTCACTGACCATCTGCCTTTTCTGCCCAATGTGTATGTACTGATGAACCAGGTTTATAGGTTTTCTGTTCAATTGCCTTTTCATCCACTTGGTTTTTCCTTTGGGGATAGTTTGGCTGAGCTTTTGAGTGATTATAGATATCTTTTATGAGGCTTTGTAGAGTTCTGGGATGATGTAATCAGCCTAATGTCAATCACATACAGGAACATTTGGCGGCCTTCATCATCTTTACAAAATTCTTATAATCTGGATTCTGAGCTAAACATCTTCCATTAAATGAAAATCACCTTTGCGCGTTACATGTCTTCCTTTATGTTTTATGCTTCACAGTATAATCAGAGGGTCATCACACAAAGGTACCTCTGTCATTAAATTTTTCAAGGAATATTTTATGTTTTTAATATATTCATGGGAGAAACCTTGTTGAAGGAGAGTTTATTGTGACATTTTGCTTTATTAAATCAAAAGCTTTATTGTAGTCAACAAACAATAAGCACAATAGGACTTTGTGTGTTCAAATCATTTCTGACTGTAAAGATGTGATCTGTTATAGAATATCATTTGATATTGAAAGCCTGCCTATTTACCTTCTCATACCTCTATTAATAATGCCATTCATATGTATGCAGATTATTCTCATAAAGATTTTATAGAGACGGGAAAGTGGGCATATGGGTTGGTAATTGTTGATCTCTTTCTCCCAAATGCCTTGAGAATGAATACACCAGTCCCCTCAAAATTACATCACCTCTAGCATGTAGCTACAATTTGTGTCCTTGCTCAAATACAGTTGTTCTCACCTTTGTTTCCATTAGTGCCATTTCCACTTCTTCGTGTACCATGTATGTGACTGTGACGTAAGACTAAATATGTTGTCTCCACTGTAATTTATCAAGAAAATAGTTTGTTATAGATATCTTATAAGATCATTTCCATTTTCTTTTTCATTTGTTTGTTGTCCTAGTTTCATATTTAATGCTTTGGAGATAATCTGGTTTAACTGAATCTCTCACCAAAATGTCTATAAACTTGCTTTCCCCTTCTCTGCTTCTTCCTATTTTATAAAGTAATATTACTCATGATATTTTATCAAAGTCCTCAAATGTTTCCTTTTCTAAATTGGAGTCACCTTGATTGCCACATGTCAACATTTGGCACAGATAGCATCTTCATTGGGTGAGGTTTTTTTTAGCTCTTTTGATTTAGCATCAATTGATTTATATTAGTTAAACTTCCCTTAGGAAATCATTATAGTCTGTGTTTTAGAATATGTTCCATCTTTTTTTGCATCAACATCTTATTTAAATAGGTCAGATTGGACTTCTCTTAATTGTAAGGTACTTCTCATTTTTCATTTCCCCCTCTAAATTGGTATTTATTTTTGTTTTTGTATTGAAAGTCAAAACTTCTTAGCATCAAAAATCAATGCTTCAAAATGTCTCCCAGATTAGTAACCATGGGTTTCCTGTTGATTAGGAGTTAATTGTTTTTATTTTTTTGTGATTGCTTGCTATATCTAGTGCCTCCTAAATCTCTTCTTGAAGAAAGTATCAATGATATATAATGCATGAGACTTCTATATAGGCTAACAGCCTTTGGCTTCTCCTATTTTTGACTTCTGAACCTTGTTTTTGTCATATTTTTCCTATTCTACCTTTCTGTCCACCTTTACACCAAAGTTACTGAGTATAGGAATATATGTTGATTTAATATGAAGGATGTTATTCTATTCTTTGTACATTTTTTCTGCCTCTTTATCATGTGCAACAGATATTGGCAATTATCTTCATGGTTTTCTTTTTGCAAATACTTATAATAAAATTGTAATATAAGATGACCTTGTTCCCCATGAAAATGTGTTTCTTGTTGCCTTTGGACATGATAAAACCAGTTCTGCTCATTCCCTTATTTTCCTCTCCAAGGAAACCCATCCATCCATTTAGTTTCAAGCTATTTTTTCTTCTGGTTTCATTTACCCTGAAAAATTTGATATTGATGATCCGTTTCCTCTAGTGACATGTTCACTGGTCAAAGGTCCTATATTTGGAGTGTTAACAATTATATAAATGTTTGTCAATAGTGTAAATAAAGGTAGATGGTGCAATTTTAAAGTACTCCTTGCCCTGATTTCTGCCATTATCTTGTTGTCACAGCAGCAATAGAAGGGTATTACACAGGACTGGGACTGGGAACCATTTTATGTTTTTGATTAGATGGAATGTCATTGCTGAAGAGTTAATTACTAAGTGGCAAGTCTAATGGTGGTAAGCCTCTCTGTACTTAGCTCACCTGGTCTTTCCTCTTCATTGGGGAGTCTGGTACATGTGTAGATCCCATCAGTTTGCTAACATGGCATCATCCAAATGGAGTATGTTAGAGAGCTGCTGCTGAGAGAATTATGAGGACTGAAGAATGTATGAATGTTCTTTTTTTTTTTCCATTTGACTTACCATATAGTTGGGAAGATCCCTTTATTCATTGGCTGTGTAGCCACAACTGTTGGAGTCTTCAAGCAGGCCTGAGTTAGCATTGGCCAAGATTGTGTTTTGAGGATATTCCTTCACTAATGGATTCTGTTGAAGAACCTTATTGTAAAGGGAAAGGGTTTGGGGTCTTATCCCACCCCTAAGATCATATGCCTCCCTCCCCGAGAAATAGGTCTTGTGTGTATTCTTTTCCATTCTATGGGCAGTAAGTACAGTCTTCAATCTGTGCCAGGAGCATGAGCCCCATCATACCTGTGAAAAACTAACTTGAAGTGTGAGATTCATATAGGGCAAAAATAGGAAAAAAAAAGACTTGTGGAGTACATGGGGAAACATTGTGGGGGAGCTTTGAACACAAGGTTAAATATTTGTATTTGATCCTGAAGGGAAGGGTTCATAGATTTGAAACAACAGAGTGTTGATATGTCCCAAAATGTGTGCAGATGCATAATGGGACAATATAAATTGAAAAGAATTGGAAAGAGAGATAAAGAACTTGTCTAAGAGGCTTTTGCAGCACCCAAGTATGAGGTAGTGAGGGCTAACTCAGGGCAGCAAACTAGAAATGAAAAAGAAGAGTATACAAGAGACAACGGAAGAGCTAGAGGAGTAATTAGATGACTGGATTTAGAATCACCTTTTCAGGATACTTACCAGCTGTGTAACCCTATTCAAGTCACTCAGTCTCCCTCAGCCTCAGTATCTTCATATGTAAAATAGGTTTAAAAATAGTAGTAGCATTTAAGCAATAGGATATATAGAGCATTTAACTTTCATTTGGGAAGATCTGATTTCCAGTTTGGCCTTAGACATTGCTCACTCTGTGACCCTGAACAAGTCACTTAATATTTTACAATTTCAGTTTTCTCAATTGAACAATGAAGAGGCTGGACTCAATGCTTACTAAGGTCCCATTCAGTTCTAAATTTAAGATCCTAGGAACAATAAGAATTAACAATTGAGTGAATTATTTTTGTTGCTCAGTTGTTTCAGTCGTGTCAGACACTTCCTGACCCCATTTGGGGTTTTCTTGGCAGAGATACTGGAGTGGTTTGCCATTTTCTTCTCCAGCTTATTTTACAGGTGAGGAAACTGAGGCAAGTGGCTTGCCCAGGGTCACACAGTTAGTAAGTATCCGAGGCCAGATTTAAACTTGAGAAGTTGAGTCTTTCTGACTCAAGGACTGACACTCTATCCACTGTGCCACCTAGCTGCCTCAACTGACTGAATACAGGGAATCAAAAGATAATTTATGCTTTTTAATTTAGTTGAATGAGACAATGGAAGCCTTATTAACAGAAATAGATAAGTTGAGAATTGAACTTTTCCTATGGTGGAAGGTGAGAAGAATAGATGAAGAATTGACTTTCAGATGTATTGAGTTTGAAGTGATTATGGAATACATAGATAAAAATATTCAATATGAAATTGGAGATACAAAAAAATGCAGGATTGGAGTTTTGCTGTCCCATATTATATTTTGAAGTTAAATAAAGAAACAATAGTAATTATTATGTATTTTGCCATTTTTTCCAATGTATAAATTTGTCACAGAATCAATACAAAAGCATGTCTGACTTCTCTAAGTATAATATTGGGAGAGATAAAGTTCAGAATAAGGAGAAGCTGAAATTAAATGCTTAAGTCAATGGAAGATTTAGAGGTTTGAGAGGACAGCTAGTTAAATATTAGCCACTAGAATAATAATGCATGAAGATGATGACGATGATGATGATGATTACAACAATGAAATCCTAGACTGAATTTAGAGATTTAAAGTGTTCAGAAGATGGTTGATCAAGCAATTAGCCTGGAGCTAGGAAGACCTGAATTTAAATCCAACCTCAGACAATTGGACAAGTCATTTTACCTCTGATTTCCTCAGTTTCCTCAACTGTAAAATGAGGATAACAATACCATATACATTTTGTTGTGAGCATCAGATGAGATAATATTTGTGAAGTGCTTAGAGCAGTATGTACCTGGCACATAGTAAATCCTATATAAGTGCTTCATCATCATCATCATCATCATTATTATTATTATCATCATCATTATTATAGGTGATGGTCCTGTTCTACTTTGCCTTGGTCAAACCATGACTGGAACATGGACCTTAATTTTAGGCACCACATTTTAGGAAAGGGATTGACAGCTTGAGGAAAATTCAGAGATCAACCATTGTAGTGAAGTCACTGAAGACCATGCCAGATAAAGACTGGCTGAAGGAAATGAAAAGGCATCAAAGGTGTAGACACCTGTCTTCAACTATTTGAAGGGTTGACATGTAGAAGTAGGAAAAAAGACAGAACCAAGAACATTGGAAAGAAGTTACAGAAAAGTCATCACATAGAAAAAACTCCTTAACAATTTGATCTATGCAAAAATGAATAGAGTACCTCAGGAGATAATGGGATTCCCCTCAGTTGAGCTCTTCAGATTCTAGGTACCACATTTTAGAAAGGGCACTGAAAATCAGGAGAGCAACCAGAACAGGATGGCCAGGCTGGCAAGGGGACTGGAGAGCAATGCTCATGACAATACTTTTGGGAAGTTTTAAGTGGGATAAGAAAAGAGGAGATCAAAAGAAGGAATGGAAACTGGTATTCCAAAAAGTGAGCTGCTATAAATATTTTAGAACATTTCCTTTTTCCTAACTGGATATTTGGAAATAGACCTAGTAGTGATGTATTGCTGGGTTAAAGGGTATAAGCAATTTAATAACTCTCTGAACATAATTCCAGATTTTTCTCCAAAATGGTTGGATCAGTTCACAATTCCACCAACAATGAATTAGTGCCCCAATTTTCTTCCATAGTGAAGAAAGAAATAAGCAGAACCAAAAGAATATTGTATACAGTAATAGCAATATTATTGTTTTAACAACAACTTTGAGCAAATAAGTAATTTTGACTATTAAAAATACCCAAATTAACTACAAAGGACCTATGAAGGGAGAGACTGTCTGCACACAGATAAAGAAATGATAAACAGAAATATGTATAGAATGATTTTACACACACACACACACACACACATCCAGGTCTAATGGTAGCCATCTCTAAGGCGGGGGGGAGGGCAAAAAAGGAAAAGAAAAGAAATTTACACAATAACTTTATTATATATTTAAAAGGAATAGAAGTTGTATATAACAGATTTGCAGTTTCATGTACAAACATCTTTTTTATTATACTATGTTATGGAAATGTTTGTTTTATTCCATAAATTAAAAATTAAATAAATAAAAATAAAAAGGAACTATTACTAAAGGTGGCTAGGATGATGGTGAAAACTACTTAATTCTTCATTTGGTTTAGTTTCTCTGCCAAGGTGAATGTTCTATGAACTGGAAAGGACTAAACAAAAGTAATTATCAGGGAGTCAAAACCCAAGATAATTAAGGAGAAGTTTGTCATGCAACTAGTATGTACCAAAGATGGAATTTGAACCAAGTCTTCCTGATGTGATGGCTAATACCCTGTATACTACACCATGCTACCTTTCCCCGATATCTAATTAAGATAGAAGCAAGACACAGAGAGCAAGAAGAACAAGGAAAAGTATATTCTGAGGTCCATATTGGACCCTTCTGACAACTTTATATCCTTTTTTCAGCAACTTTATTTTGTGAAACAGGCATCTAAGTTCTGGTCTAGAGAGTGCTGTCTTCTAAGTTTTGCACTCATCTGAAATCTGTCTTAAATGAAATTTTCCTCTGGAGACATCCACCCACACAACCGAGCATCTCCTAAGCCAATTGCGCTTGTCTCCATTTGAGGAAATATTTGAATTTCTCCCCAACCGTTTGGCACATCTCCTTTTAAATGATATTATTGAACACTGAGGCTTTACTTAATCTCAAAGTTTCATGGTTCATCCAAAGTTTGATGCCTTTTCCAACAATGATGTAGTTTTAGAATACTGTTTAGTTTTATCCTTCTCTCTTCTTTGACATTGTTCTGTAAGTGCTGTCTCATTAAGAGTAATGTTTCTTCTGTCATGGGTATTCTGCTATAGTTGTTCCATCTCCAAATATGTTTTTTTTCCATATCCACATGTCAATCAGAAGCCTGTCTTAGGCTAGCAAATGATAGTCAGAATAACTCAAATTGTTCACAGTTTTAACACTGAAACTTAACTAGTCAAGGTTCAGAACAAGCTATAGAATACAGTGCTGAATCCAAATGCCTGAGGGCAAGACTCCCAGTGATTATGGGGTGTCACTTCCTCAAGGGTAGAAGGCAAGTCTGCCAATGATTATGGGGTGTCCCCTTCCCCACTCAGAAAGAGCAAGGATTTTTAAAATGTGTTTAAGTTGATCCTGCCATTGGGTATCTGGTCAAGGGAAATCCGTTGAATTCTTAGCAGCTGTTTCTTTTCTTTCTTTTTTTCCCCAAACTTTCACCTGTTAAATACTTCATAGCTTATTTTATTTCTCACTACTCTTGCTCTTATGTAATTCATATGTGAAATTTAAGGATTGTGAATGGTGCCAAAATTGATTAGGTTAGGGACAAGTAACTAGAACCTTAGAGTGGCATGTGAGGATGTTGAGAGGAGTGGCATATTTTGTCCATACTTTGAATGAAAATGTATCAGTATTTTCTAGGATCTGTAGCTGGGTTTATCTTATCATTTCTTGACTAGTCACCTTATTTGTGCCCTCCCAGATAAGATAACTTAACCACTTTGGTGTGGCATCCCCCACTGTGCCAGGCAAAGGCAAACGGAAATCAGGGTGGGTGTGACCACAGGTATAACATAAATATTTATATTGGCAATGATTTCTGAAAAGGCAATAAAAACAGTGAGTATCACGCTGAATGAGTTCTAAGTGAGTTCTAAGTATATCCAGACACATCTCCAGCTTGGCCTGGAGAGCTCATATTAAGAAATGCTTCAGATAAGAGTTGGACTTGATGACCTCTATGGTCCCTTTCAAGTCTATTTTTCTATAATTCAAATACTTGTTAAGGATTTCCTATGTGTTTTTGGCAGCTGGTTGGAACAGTGGATAGAGTACTGGGCCTGGAGTCAGGAAGACTCATCTTTCAGAATTCAAATCTGGCCTCATAGAGCTTACTAGCTGTGTAACCCTAAGCAAATCACTTAACCCTGTTTGCTCCAGTTTCCTCATCTATAAAATGAGCTGGAGAAGGAAATGGCAAACCACTCTAGTATCTTTACCAAGAAAATCCCAGATGGGGTCACAAAGAGTTGGATATGGCTGAAATGAAAATGCTTTTCTATGAGAGAAAGGTGCTGGATATGTGATTGCATTGCCACAGGGAAATCTTAAAAAAGGAAAATTTCTCTAGCAATGAAGATAGGCAGCCCCTCTGCAGTTTATAGTCTTAGAGAATTGCCTAGACCACTAGGTAGTTCTCTATGACAGGTTACTTGCCTAGGGTCACATATCTATTATGTATCAAAGACCAGACCTGAACCCAGGTCTTCCTCATTCAGAGACTGGTTTGCTATCCATTACACCATGCTGCCTCTTCTATTATTATTTGTAAATATTTGATGACCTGGTTTAAAAAGACAGAATTTTTTTCTTCTTCTTTATTGCTTTAATCCAAAGAAGCCCCCTAAAGAATTGGGGTGATTTTATGGTCTTCTGAATTTGAGGAGACCCCATGCAACCAGCAAGCTTGACACTAGCTCAAGGCAATAGTTTTTTGATAACTACAAAAAGACCCAAAGCTTTAAAGCATACAAAACAAACCTTCTCCCTTATACACATACCTCCCAGGCTTCATGGTTTGCCTATTTGAGGCTTCTTTTTTCCTTCAAGGCTGCCCTTGCTGTTCATTTCTGCCTAATTTCATCTATGTAAAAATGTTTAAGGAAGAAACTGTGTGATTTAGTTAGTCCCCATTGTCCCCTAGGGTTGTTTCTGGGACCCACACCACCCTAGAGATGACTCTGTTTAAAGTTGAGACTTCTTTTTCACCATGATCTAATTGAACACTTTATGATGCTAAGCATGGATCCTTCTGACATACACTCTCTGCCTTGCTGCAGCATAAATAGGGCACAAACTGAGGGACTCAGAAACACTCACGCCATGGGCCATCTTGTTGGAGGCAAACCAGACAAATAACAGTGTCCCTATCTCTTTGCTATCATTTGCAAGACTCTGTTCTGGTAAATATCAATATCTTGAAAAGGGCACTATTTGTGTACAAATTAAATACAAATCAAAGATTCATCACATTCCTAATGAGGTTCTCTCTTAATCTTCTCTTTTCCTAAGAACAGAGACTCTTCTGCTTGACCCTGACCTTTTGGAATAATTGAGCTCTTTGTGAGGTTGTATCATTCTGGATGCCCTCTGTCCTTCTTTCTTCATTTCCATGATATGCCTTTTATAATGCAGTGATTTTGGCTCAGTACAACATTTCAGCTATGGTCTTATTCACAACATCCTTATAAAATTGCTTCAATAACCTCCTCAGAAATATTTTAGTTGCTGATCCTCATACAACCGGACTTTTTTTAATTAAAAAAAAATCACTATTAACCACTCAAATGCAAGGTTTAGATCTTTATCTACCACTACCTCCCGACCTTGTTCAATGCTGGTGCCATGTGATTATTTGGGCTGTGTGCCCTTTCCACATTTTTTATCCCTAATCTCATTATCTTTCATTTCTCTCTCCTTAATTGCATTCACCACTTATCCTACTTGGAACCCATTCTGGCAGAGGCATACTGACTTTTTTCACCTTCATCTTTGTTGATTGTCTCCATCTAGTTTGTATCATTAGCAGATGTTACTACCTCCTCTAGATCTGAACTAGTCCTACCACTGACCTTAGGCCATTTCAGCCTCCTGCTATCTTTATTACTTCTTTCTAGAAACTATTCTTTTTGTTTAAATTGTTCAGCCTCCCACCCCACTCCATAGAGCTTTTCCATTTGTATGTAATGACTAAACTTAACCCTGGACTGAATATTTCTATAGCATTCACATTCTAACAATCCATTTCTCTGCAGATATCTCCCGGCCATGCCTTTTGTCACTTCTTCTTTTTTGAAAAACAAAGTATATTAGTTTTTTTCCTGTAATACACACATTCTAAAGTTATTACATACTATTTAGAAATGCGTATTGGCAAAGGGATAGGGATAGGGACTGGATTGGTGAATTCAGTAGAGGGAGGAAACTCCCTTGATAAATGTGGATTGGCATCTTCTCTGCAATTCATAATCTTAATGTCTAAGAGCACTGAGAGATTAACACAGCCAAATCCTGTCTAGATACGTCTTGAACCTAGGTTTTCTAACTCTGAGGCCACTAGCTCTCTCCACTACAGCACACTGTCTCTCATTTTTGATATCTATTAAAAACAAACAAAAAAAACTTCATAGAATCATAGATATGAGACTGGAAGGAGTCTTAGAAGCTATTTATTCTAACCCTCTCATTTTATAGCTAAGGAAACCAGAGTTTATAGAAATTAAGGGACTTCCCCAAGGCAATATAGCTAGTAAGTGGCAGTGCTTGATTAGGAACCCAGATTTCAAATCCAGTGTGCTTTCCATCATACCATACAGTTTCTATCAATTTTCTTTTATTTCTTCAGGGGGGGTAGGGTGGGTGAAAAGGCGAGAGTTATGAGTGTCTCTAAAATCATCACAAGGGCAGCTAGGTGATGCAGTGGATAGAATGTTGGGCCTGAAGTCAGGAAGACTCCTTTGCCTGAGTTCAAATGGCCTTGGACACTTACTAGCTGTGTGACCTTGGGTAAGCCATTTAACCCTTTTTGCCTCAGTTTCCTCATCTGCAAAATGAGCAGGAGAAAAAAATGGTAAACTACTCCAATATCTTTGCCAAGAAAATCCCAAATGGGGCCACAAAGAGCCAGACATGACTGAAACAACCACAAAATCATTGCAAAATAACAGCAAGAGCAGATTAATGATAATTAATGAATTAATATGTGTGTGTGTGTGTGTTCTCTGAACATGTGTAAAGATGGTAGGAATGAGAAGAGAGCATGTACATTATCTCTTCGAGAAAGATGACCAGTAGAAACATTAAAAAATGATCCTCCTATGGCAAAACTGGAGAGAGACCCAAAACCTTCAGATTTACTATTGAAACCCTAAACATAAACCCATTTGCTAATCTATTTTTTAAGGTGACACTCTGACTTTAAATTTCCCCAGGCTTTTCCCACAGGATCTAAAGACTGATATTACCTAAACCCTTGGGAATTACTGGTTGTCAGATGCTCTAATTTCCTGATCACCTATGTTGACATGATCCTGATTTCCTTAGTACTTCTTCCTCCTCCTTTGGGAAATGTGTGCATTGCTATCATCTGCTCCATCCCCCTTTGTGAAAGATGAGAGGAAATATTAATTGATTTTTAAGGAATTAATTATCATTGCCATGTTTTAGAATCCCCATTGTCTCTCTCAGTGACCTATTGCTTTACAAAAGTGCATTAAAATTGCATAATTTATCAAAATATTTCACTGAGTTTTCCTTTCATTTTCTTGCATGGCTTTGTAATCACTTTTTTTTCAACTTCTTAAACTTTAATAGGAGATCATTTCCATCCTGTTCTGTCACAGTACTTAATACCTTACAGGTGTTTTTCTCTTAACCTTTTCCATTTTCACCCTCCTTTTTCCCATGTAATAATGACACTTAGCATTTAAATATTGCTTTTTATCATCAAAGTACTTCACAAACTTATGAAGGTTTAATTATCTCACCCCTGGTGGTCACTGGCAGATCAGCTGTTGCAATCCCAGATGTGCTTTCAGACGTATGTAGTGGGTGTTCCCTTGGTACCATCATCATCCTCTTGACCTCACAGTCAATTCTGTTTGTAAGGCAAATACACCATAAATGATCAAAGGCCATAGTATCTCTTCAGAGGCAGCCTTCAGTACATGCTTACATGTTTCACCCCATTAAAGCCGAAGTAGATTTTAAGGAGATACATATTTGGAACATCTACTGATAGCATAGTGTATTTAATGTGATTATGGAGTGCAAAGCTCATTCAGATATAAAATTATATGTAGAAAAAATTGTCCTTTTAGAAAGATCTTTGCCTTCTGGTAACATCTTAGTAACAATAGTTACAGAGAAAAATAGCACTTCGTATTGTAGTTATACTCTATTTTTTTTAAAAAGTTGTATTTTATACATCAAAATGCCTTTAAAAAATGGCCGTGTGAGTTTGGTCAGTGTTGTTTTTGTTGAAGAAACTCCAGAGTTCAAGTATTTATTTTTTCCTATTCTGGGTAACAGGGCTCTTCCTTAGAGACTGATGATGAAGCTCGGGTTTTTTACTTTAATATCTTATATTCACTGTCTTTATCTTTCATTAGGGAAGATTTCTCATAGGCAAGTATCATTTTAGGATAATTGTTCTCAGACCTGATAATGGGTACCCTGCACTCTTACACCTTTAGCCCTTTCCTCAAACTGTTTATCATGCTAGAATACAGTTATCCCTTCAAACTTGCAACATTGTGGTTTTGTTATACCATAGGTTGGCACAAGAAATTAAATGGGACTTTTGGGGAGTTTTGCAGGAGCTGCAGATGACATGCAAAGACCAGCAGATGACAAAGAAAAAGTTTAGGAACTCAGAAATTCATAAAATATATGTATAGTATTATATAATATAACATATTTTATCTTTTAATACCATAAATATATATATATATAATTTCTTTTTTAAAGTTAAAATAAGTAAAAAGTTTAAGTTTGTGAAAAGAATGCAAAAGCCAACAGATGACAAAGGCTAGAGATATGGAGATATTTTTAAAAGTTTAGTGACTTGTAAATGCATAAAATGTATGTACTGTTGTATGTATTATTATCTGTACAGTATGTATTTCACTGTTTAATAACAAATGAACAGCTACACAATTTTTCTTTCTTAAAATTAAATTTGTAGTAAGAGAACTGCAGTTCTATATGCTGGTTTGGGAAGCAAAGTGGGTTTATAGCAATCGCTCACATGACATCTCACAGTGATCTTTGCATCTCGAGTTTCTTGCATTTTGTGTCATTTAAATGCCATAAACTCTATTAAAATCATGGGTTTCAAGCATAGTGTTCCTTCAGAAAGTGCTCCCAAGAAACAGAGGAAAGTGATGAACCTGAACAAAAAAGTAGAATTGTTAGATATGCTTGACCTACATAGAGCCTATGACCAAATACTTAACCCCAATTTTACAATAAGGTACTGTGAACACCTAAACTATAAACAGTAAAAGAAAAAAAATTCAGATTTCTTCTCTGGTATGAAGGACCAAAAATTTTACAGGGATTTTCTAGATAAGAGGGTGAAGGGGGTACCACACCCCTAACAACCCCAACCGCATTTTCCCATGCCCCCAGCAATATGGATAAGATAACTGTACTATCTTTTTTCTTCTTACATGTTGAATTCCTACCTGTTTTTTAACTCCTTGCTCAAATGCCACATCCTCCCCAAAATCTTCCATGATTTTTTCATTGAGTGACAGTCTTTCACTTCAGACTACACATAGCATTTCGTGTAATATACTTACCATCTAATTGATGACTATAAGAATTATCTGATCCCCTTTTAGATTAAAAGTTCCACAAGGTCAGGGACCATGTTTTATCCTAGCATTTTCCCAGGTGCTCTACTCACAGTAAGTGCTTATGTTTGTTGATTGATTTTAGCAAAGGATGTCCAGCTCCATGGGAGGTGCCTCAGTATACCAAATAAGAGATTCTCCTGATTTATCCTTCTATAGATTAATGGATTGACCTTCCAGCATCCTGGATTAGTGCTTTCAACTCTCAAGGAGATCTTATTCAGTATCAAAAAAAGTCAGTTAATGTCAAATCTCACTGACTTATGTTTAACTTCTAGTTTCATTTCCAGTTTTCATTAAAATTGTACACAAATCAGTACAAGAATTTCACCAGAGCATACAAAAGCATATTGACTTCCCATTCCTTTGACCCTTCAGTGAAAGTTTTGTCTGACATTCTATTGGATAGCAAATGCCATTAACCAACACTTTTCATACATCTATAATACAATGCCATTCCATTCCATTCAATAAGCATTTCTGAAGTGTCTATGTTCCAGGCACTGTGCTAGGTGCTGGAGATACAAAGAAAGGCAAAAATGAAAGTCTCAGCTTCTAGAGAACTTATCAGGATGGTTTGTAGGCACAGCAAGATACAAAGTGGAGTGTGATGCAACAAAGCAATTTTTTAGAGAAAATAATAAAAATATTTTCTCATATTTTTATTTTTCTCATTTTAGAAATAGTATAAATGATAAATTGCTCTTAAAGACCCTCTGTGGGAGTCAGGATTGCTTTCCCCATTTCACATAAGAGGAGATGAGGATCAGAGTTTAAGTGTGAACTGGTTGATGCCCCCAGGGACTATTTCTATATGCAAAGCTGTTTTCCTTCACACAAATGACCCACATTTTGGAATTTTTATAGTTTTTATATGTGCTTTTTGTTGTTTTCCTGACTTCTTACTTACTATCAGACAGTAGACCTTTGACTGAATACAAAAGCTATTTTAACTGCTTATTTTTTAGGTTGTTTTTTCATTTTTTTTCAATTAAGGAGAATGTTGTTCTCTCTTACAATCTCTCAGCAGAAAAAAAAATAATAAAAATAAAATCCATGTAAAGTAAATTCCCATATTGATCATATCCAAAAATGTGTGTCTCATTCTGCACATTTAGTTAATTGCCTCTCTTTTAGGAGGTAGGGAGGCAGCCTTCTTTATCATTGGTCCTCTGGAATCATGATCAATTATTGCATTGATCAAAATTTTAAAAGCTTTTTTTTCCCAAATTGTTCATTTTTACAGTGCTGTCATAGTGTAAATAGTTCTGATTTTTCTCACTTTAATCTCTATCAGTTTATATAGATCTTCCCAGGTTTCTCTGAAATTACATCTTTTATCATTTCTTTTAGTACAATGATATTCTATTATATTCATGTTCCATAATTTGTTCAGCCATTTCCCAGAGCATCAGTTCTTTGCCATATTTAAATGTGAGGTATCATTAGTAAACTTAGACTACCTACTTCACAGGGATGTTGTGAAACTACAACTACTATAAATTGATGTTATTTTTTATAAAATTTATGCTTTTTATGAGGAAGAGGAGCTGGACCTATGATGGAATTACTACAGAGAAATCCTAGCTAAGGAAAGGTTCTTTTCTGCTACAAAAAGTGCTACTATAAACATTTTTGTTTACAGGACCTTTGTCTTTTTTTTAAATTTCTTTTGGATACAGGCCAAGTAATGGCATTTCTAAGTAAAAGGGCAGGTACAATTTAGTAACTTTTTGGGCTAAGTTGCATATTGCTTTCTAAAATGGCCAGATCAATTAATTCACAGATCCACCAACAACATATCAATATACCTGTTTTTCCTACAGCCTCTCCAATATTTATTATTTTCCTTTGTCTTCTTTGCCAATCTGATGGGTGTCAAGTAGAACCTAAGAGTTGCCTGGATTTTCATTGATCTAATTATTAGTGATTTGGAGCATTTTTTTCCATATGTCTCTAAATAGCTGTGATTTCTTCCCTTGAGAACTGCTTATTCAAATAATTTGGCCTTTATTCATTAGAGAATGCACACTGTTATCTTTTAAGTGCTTTGGTCTGCTAGCCAGACAACCTCGATTCTAGTTCTGGATTCTGTCTCTTCTTAGTGAATCCTATTGCCATGTGACCCTGGACAAGTCACTTAAATAATATAAATTTCAATTTTCTCAGATATAAGATAGGGCTAGTAATTACTGTCCTTCCTTACACATTTGTGAGTATTAAGTGAAACAGAAGAATATGAAAGTACTTTGAAAGCTGTGAAGCCTTTTGCAAATTATACGTACTACTTAAAAGTGTATCACTTGGGGCAGATAGGTGGTGCAGTGGATAGAACACCAGCCCTGAAATCAGGAGGACCTGAATTCAAATCTGGCCTCAGACCAAACACTTGACACTTACTGCTGTGTGACCCTGGGCAAGTCACTTAACTCCAATTGTCTAAAAATTTAAAAAAAAAGTGTATCACTTGAATGCCAGGAACAGGTTTATTTTCAATATCCCTATTTCATGCATTAAGTAAGTACTTCATAAATATTAGTTATATGAATTTTCATAATGATTAGCTGGCTTACTATAAATCTTCCATTCCCCTTCCATGTTAATAAAGATAGGTATCTGTGTAGGAAGAAAAATAAACAAACTCAGATAGATCTCTTCTAGAATAACTATTTTTTTTCTGATGGGGCACAATACTCTTTACTGGAGCTATAGTAAGGACGTAATAAAGCTACAGTGACAGCCATTCCATGTGTCAGTTTTCAAGATCCTATTCACAATGAAAGTATATTTTATATATTCTGTTATGCCCAGGAAGTCTACATTGGGGCAGGGCCCTATAATACTGGTGAATCATTAAAAAGGAACTATAATTAAGTTGCAATAAATAATAGGGGAAAATACTGAAAATTTATACAGATAATTTTAAGTCATTTTCTGTAAAATAAAATATAATTCAACAGCATTCATCTCAAAATCACAAGACTATTGCAAATGGCCCTAGGTCAAATGCAACAGATATGGTGTGGTCTCCATCCATTTGCTATTGGTTTGGAAAGAAATGGGATTGGATGACTAGAAATAGCTGATAACATAAGGTTTATCCCATGGGACACAAATGCATTTCAAAGAAACTTTAATGTAGATGCATTGTAGGAAGTTCTTTCTCTAGTCTATGGATAAATCAGAAGCATTGGTCAAAGTTTGAGAGCAAGTCTCAGAGCAAAGAAAATCTGGGTTCAAACCCCACCCTAAATGGTGCTGTAACTATGGACAAGTCACTTAACCTCTCAGTGCTCTAGGCAACTCTCCAAGATTATAAATTGCAGGGAAGGTGGCCACCTGCATTGTTAGAGGGAATTTCCTCAACTGAGCATTCTCAGTCCTAATGAAATCATATGTCTCATCTCTATTCATCATAGAATTCAACTGTCTTCAAAAATCATCTGGTCCAACCCTGCCCAAAGCATGAATTTCTTCTTAGTTTTGCTTCTGAAGTATTGTACAATCATTGTGTGAATATTTCTGCTAAGAGCTTTATTCTAAATTTAATTTTCCTTCATGATCCATGAACATTTCAGGTCCATAGAATGGAGTAGACATGCTAAGTTTGCTACTGTTATTTGAAAAGATAGTTAAATGACTTGCCTTCTAAAGACTATGATACCCTTAGGGATAATTGAGATACATAGTTGTATTCTCTGCTTTCTCTTATCTTTAACATTCTTTGATTCCATGAAAATCTATCCAAGAAAATATCACTAAGGGCACCCAGATACATTTTCTACCAATCTTAGTCCTTCTTTCCTTCAAATGGTACATTTTTGCTGAAATCCATATACCTCAATTTGATGAGACAGTTAAAAACTAAGAGACAATAGTATTGTCTTTTACTAAAATAATATCATTAGGGATCGAAGTTTTCTACCTGAATGAATTTTATAGATAACTGAAACTTTAAAAATCGAGACTTTTAAAAAAATTAACATTATTTCACAAAATTTCACAAATTTTAAAAAATGTTACATGCTTCTCAGATAATATGCTGAACATATTCTACTGATCTACTTTTTTTTCTCATGACTCAATATTATTATGGATTTCAATAATACATTACTGTACTATATCATGATTGTGTTGCCTTTAGTGTCTACTAAGATTTCGTGTTATTTGATTTCAAGGCTAAATGCCCCTGGACTTACGTATTTTTAAATAATGCTTATACCCGTCCTTACAGTTTTTCTGTCTTCTCCCTTTTTAATAGGCTATCAGTCATATCCCACTATTGCCAATACACTTTCTCTGGAAGCTTTATCTTTGTTGCCTCTTCAAATGTACTATATTTAATTTGCTCTGTATAGGGAAATCATATAAATGCATTTCTTTGTATTCTGTATAAAAGAAAAGGCAAGATAATCTAAGTAAGGATGAAATAAAACAAAGCGTATGCCTCTAGAATATGGATTTGGGGAACAATATTTAATCATGATTTCTTGAACTATATTCACATGCTTAATATTCTCATAGACTTATATAACAGAGATAGTATGATGTTGAGATGGCTTAAGAAAGTCATTTCATTTTTCCCTTTCTTCCCCTTCTTTCTTCCTACCTCTCTCCCTCCCTCCTTCCCTTCTTTCTCTCTCCTTCCCCTTTCCTTTATTCCTTCCTTCCTCTCTCCTTTCCTTTCTTCCTTCTTCTTTCCTTTCTCTTCTTTCATTCCTTCTTTCCGCAAATTTTTATTTATCACTTATAGAATGCATTTGCAAGATACCAGAACAATGTATTTGCTTCTACATAGAGATACAAAAGAAACAAAAAGTACATATTACATGCCCTTGAAGAACTTTTAATCTACTTCAGAAAACAGGTTCATAAGTTTGTTTTTCTGTGTTTTTTACAATCTCAAAAAGCTAAAACCTCATGGCATCCTGACCTTTCACAATCAAATAATGGTTAGCATTGGAATATGAGTATGCTGTCACAGCCCTAAAATGTTTCTTAGAGAATCATTCCAACCACATAAAAGCCACATGTCCAACAAAACAAAATGTGCGAGTATCCTTTCCTACAGATTCTACCTCATTACTTTTGACTTCATGAAAACCAGAAGATCTGTGGGTAGTTTGGCTTCAGCGGCTGGCTGCTGTGTGCCTGCTGTTGTTAGAATTTTAAAAATAATGATTTGACATCCATCACTAAATCTCCTGTGGTCACGGTTACACTACTTGTAATAATAGATACCAGTGGTATAAATTCTCAGTTCTTGATGGTGAGTTGAAAGCAGTAACTGTCCATTGACCTATCAAATGCCATAATGTCTATGCCCTGACAAATGAAGTAAATATTGTTACTTCAAAAGGGGATGTGATTTCATCATTTGGGCAAGTCATTCTTCAAAAACTAGTTGTTAGTGGCTAATGTGTGCTAGACGCTAGTGGAGATATAAAATTTTTATGAGGCAAAGGCCCTCTCCTCATGTGGCTTAAAGTCAAGGACTGAGACCAGGCACTTAGTCAAATAATTATATTCAGTATTAAATTGTAATTGCATTCAAGAGGTGCAAAATGAAATACTACTATGTGAGATCTAAGGTCATTACAGTGGGAAGTGTGGGGAGTGAGAAGGCTTAGGGAAGGAGGTTGTATTTGAGTTGGGCTTTATAGAATAGTTAAAAAATCAAGAGCCATGAGGTGAAGCCAAGATGGTGGAGTACAGGCAGCAACTCAGCTGAACTCTCCCAATATCGCCCTCCAAACAACTTTAAAATAACTCCTCAAACAAATTTTGGAGTGGCAGGGTCAGCATAAGGTCAGAGTAAAACATTATTGGTTGATATCTCAAAGAGATTAAAGAAAAGGGAAAGGGAATTTTTTGTACAAAAATACTGGTAACAACTCTTTTTGTGGTGGCAAAGAATTGGAAATTGAAGAGATACTCATCAGTTGGGGATGGCTAAACAAGTGTGGCAAATGATTGTGACAAAATACTATTGTGTTATAAGAAATGATGATGGAGGTGGCTTAAAGAAAAACATGGGGAGATATACATGAATTGATGCAAAGAGAAGTGAGAATAACTGGGAGATCATTATACACAGTAACAGCAGTGTTGTAATGATGATCAACTGTGAAAGACTTGGCTACTTTAATCAATATAATGATCCAAGACTCTTTTCTAAAAGACTCACAATGAAAAAAAGTGCTATCCATTTTCAGAGACAGAATTGATGAACTCTGAGTGAAAACTGAAGTATAATTTTCTCATTTTATCTTTTTTTGTGATACAGCTAAGATGCAAATGTTTTACATGATTAAAAAAAAATCACCAGCCAAAAAGAGGTGGGGATGGCATTTAAGTAACTGGGAAAAGTATTACCATATGACATGGAAGTGACAGTATAGGGCATATCAAGGAAACAAAGAATAGAAATTTTGATTAGGATGTAGAGAATATGGAGAGAAGGAAATATAAGAAAGGCAGTGTAAGTAATATGAAAAAAGTCAAGTGGTGACAGACAGTGGAAGACCGTACATATCAGCAAAAAGAGTCTGACCTTTGTTCAGGGGCAAAAGAGAGCTATTCAAAGTTTTTGAGCAAAGGGATGGCATGACTACTTAGGACAAATTATTCTGGTTTGAATAAGGGAAGAGAATAGAATTAGAAAAACCAGTGAAGAAGCTATTCCAATGGTCGAGATAGGCGATTATGAGGACCCGTATTCATATGCTGGCAGAAGGCATTGAAGAGAAGAGGATGAAATTGAAAACTATAGGGGTGGAATCAATCACACTCAGTGTTGTTTATTATTGATAGAATGTGAGAAGTGAGGGAGCAAGAAGAGTCAAAGATAAGACCAAAGTTTCAAAGACGGAAACGTTTATAAATGGCTGTGCCAAGACAGGGATAGCAAATTCAGAGAGAAGAGAAAACTTAGGGGAGAAGATAATAAAATCAATTTTGGATGTAGTGAATTTAAAGTGACAATGTGAAATCTAGGTGGTAGACAATGTGTATCTGGCATGAAGAAAAGAGGTCCATTTTCAAGATACAGAGTTAAAAATCTAGAAGTGGTAGTTAAATTCAGAGGAAAGAATGAAATCACCAAAACATAAACTATAAAGAAAAGTGGACTAAAGAAAACCCTTAAGAGATTGAGTTGAAGACAAGGAACCATTGAAGAGGACAAAGAAGCAAAAGATGAGGCAATAGGGAGAAGAAGAATGAAGAAAGTGTGCCAGATCTGAAGCCAAGGGAAAAGTGAGTATCCAGAAGGGTGAAGAAAACCAATTGCTAAAGCTGCAGCAAGTTGGAATATGAGGACTGAAAGAGAAGCCATTGGCAATCTTGTGCTAATGCAGATTTTCTTAGTAGCCAGTTTTCTGGTTTCCTGTGACTAAAATAACTCATTGCCTGGTTGCTAAGTTGATGGGATTGATCCTCTCTGAACTTAAGTAGTGTTGCCCTTGGATGAAAATCACAAAAATAGATTATTACTTGGCTGATAACTGGAACCTTCCCAACTTGATAGAACCTAAGATGACAATTTTGAGATTGAAGTTTCTGAGCTCTACATTACCCTGATAGAATGTAAACTCCTTGAAGGAAGAGATTTTCATTTTTTTTGTCTGGTATGCTCAGTGCCTGGCACATACCAGGGGATTGGTTGATGATGAGTTATCAGGAGAGGCCTTCAGTGGAGGGAATTAATTGCTTTTAATTGATGTAATAGTTTTCTTTCCAAGCTTATGAGTGGAGTGCTTTCCATATACAATCTCATTTTATTACAGTCTCCCACATAAAACCCCACCCTTTACAGGAAGCATTTCCCAAGATCTTCATGTATCTTCCCTCTCTTGATTATCTGCAATTTATCCTTTATGTACCTTGTTATTTCTCCCATTAGTCTATAAACTCCTTGAAAAAAGAGACGTTTGTTTTCTTTTGTCATTTTTTTTGTATCTCCAGTGCTTAGATCTGAGCCTGGCACATAGTAGGTGCTTAATTAATGCTTATTGATTTAATAAAGTTGTTAGCTCCATTCTACAGAAGGATAAACAAAGCACAGAGGTATTAAGTTGCCATTTGGTGCTATAGAGCTAGTATGTATGATAGTGATAATTAAAATCAACATCACTTCATTTCCAGTCACTATATAATCATATTGCCATAATAATAACTTTTGATAGTTATTTTTACATATGGTATCACATTTTATTTTTACATATGGTATCACATTTGCAAATCATTTTACATGTATTATATATCACATGTGTAATATATGTGGAATTATATGTTATATTTTACATATAATGCATATATATGCTTCATGTAAAGGGTGGAATTTTAGATGGGAAGTTGTGATAAAATTAGATTTTATATGAAAAGCACTCCTAAGCTTGGAAAGAAAAAATATATATATTCTATATGCATTCTATATTAAGTATATAGAATATATATTCTATAAATTTGTGGGTGTAATCTTATTTCCTACTTGTAACAAGTCTGTGAGGTAGGTGCTATGCTTACTCCATTTTATTGAAGAGGAAATAGAAGCAGAGGTTAAGTGACTTTCCCAGGGTCATAAAGCTAGTATCTGAGAAAGGCTTCAAATTCAAGTTTTTGTTACTACATCTAGCATTCTAACTTCTATACCACCATACCAACTCTTTCAATTAAAAATCCTATGTTAAATGAGAGGCAGCATTGTGGAGTGGGTAAAGTGCTACTCCAAAAGTCAGGAAGACCTAAGGTACAGGCCTGCTTCATATACTTTATGGGTGTGTGGCCCTGGGCAAAGTACTCAACCTCTTTGAGCCTCACTTGAAAAATGATTTATATTTGGAAGGGATGGAAATAAGCATTTATTAAACACCTACTATGTATCACATATTACGCTAAGTGCTTTACAAATATTGCCTCCTTTGATCATATTTGAAGTCATAAGTCCTGAGTTAAGGGCCTGGATCCACCATTTACTATCTATAGGACACCAGGTAAGTCACTTAAACTTTTTAGAACTTTTGTTCTATAAAATAAGAATGATGATACTTTCACTATCCATTTTGCAAGTTTGTTATGAAGAAAGTGTTTTGTAACTTGTAAATGTTTTGATCTTCCATAGATCTCCATTCTCATTTCTGTGGGTATTCCCTCTACCAGTACTGATGGCATGCCCTTTGTTCCTTATCACATGTATTTTTGTTGTTGTTGCTATTCTGCTCCATATGCTTGAGTCTATCATCTGGATATTTTAACTAGACTTGCATACCAATGAGGCACTGAATGGCTCTGTCTGCTCACTCTCACGTTCCATCTATGACTGGCCTACCTCCTTTTCCAATCATACATTTCCTGGGAAGTATTTTATGAATCTTGTTGCAGAGTAGTCATCATTAATAATATGCTGTTCCCACAACATGAGTCTTCCATTGCCTTTTGGGTCCTACAATTTAGACTCTATAGAAATCAAGGTATGCCATGATTGACAAATCTATAGAATCACTGGTAGAATGCTGATGTGAAAAATACACATACATATATGCATGTACATGTGTATGTATATATATCGAAAGGGAGAATATATATGTATATATGTTTGTATATAAAGAGAAAGAGTTTATGTATATAGTTATATATAGATATTTCATACAAATATAGTTTTATATTTATACACACACATATATAAATTTTAGATTCAACTGTGAATTGTTAAAAGCACTGTAATTTCCCAAATGCATTCCAACTTGCTTGCCTCCTCTAACAATTATACTTAGCATTTATAGAGTACTTAAAGGTTTGTAAAGTACTTTACAAATATCTCATCTTATCCTTACAAGAATGCTGGGAGGTGGTTACTACTTATATCTCCATTTTATAGGTGAGGAAACTGAGGCAAGAAAAGGTTAAGTGACTTTCCTAGGGTTACAAAGCTGGTGTCTGAGGCTGTATTTGAACTCAAGTCATATTGATTCTAGCTATAGTGTTCTATCTACCACACCACTAGTTGCTTCTAATTGGCTCAATGTGTGTCAAAAATATATGAACTGATGGACCAGGTCAATGTGTTATTTGAACAATTGCATACCATACTGTGAAAGATGAACCTCCTTCATCCACTTTTTGTTTTCTGTGTAGATCATTAAAGTCATCTTTTTTGAGTGGTCATGAATCTTCTTAAGGAAGCTGTAATATTCTGGAGGTCATGCAATTAGTAAAATGCTATCTATAACGAGGAGCATTTTAAAGACTTCATGATCTATAGAGAATCCTTCTTTCGCCTCTTTGTTGGACAGCTTCTATGACCCTGATGAATATTTTTGTAAGCACATGTGTCCCTCTTTTAGGCCTAGTTTGATAAGATAACCAGAAGATTGTTGAGTAAAATTACCTCTATGCTTCTGTCAAAGAAATCTTATGTAATTTTAACATTCATGGAGATATCTCATTGAAGGAGGCTTAAAACTGAAGTTTTAAGATGGAGTAAATATTATATAAATGTTAAGTACTGTGACCATTATTATTATTAGCTGGAACTGTTCCAAAAGAAGATGGAATGCTATATGAGGTAATGAGTTACTTGTCATTTGTTAAGTTTTCTAGCAGGGTTTGGATAATCACCTATCCAAGATAGGAGAGCTGGGATTCTTGTTTAGGATAGATTTGCCTCAATGAGCTTTAAGATTCCTTGCAACTTTAAAGTCCTGTGATTGTATTTCTTTAAAAATGGCTTTCCCTGACACTTAAAAGGTATGTAATCCATCAATTTGTAGAAATCGCATAATTTTGTCCAAGGACAAAGCAATGCTTTATGTTAACTTGTAAAAGCTGTGCTCTGCCTAGACATCATCTTTCAAGAAATTATCAAGGAAAACTGTCCTGATATTTTAGAACCAGAGGGCAAAATAGAAATTGAAGGAATCTACCAATCTCCTCCCGAAAGAGATCCCCAAAGGAAAACTCCTAGGAATATTGTAGCCAAATTCCAGAGTTCCCAGGTCAAGGAGAAAATATTACAAGCAGCCAGAAAGAAACAATTCAAGTATTGTGGAAACACAATTAGGATAACACTAGATTTAGCTGCTTCTACATTAAGGGACCGCAGGGCATGGAATATAATATTTCAGAGAGCAAAGGAGATAGGATTAGAACCAAGAATCACCTACCCAGCAAAACTGAGTATAATCTTGCAGGGGGAAAAAATGGTCATTCAGTGAAATAGAGGACTTTCAAGCATTCTTGATGAAAAGACCAGAGTTGAATAGAAAATTTTATTTTCAAATACAAGACTCAAGTGGAATATGAAGAGGTAAACAGGAAGGAGAAAATCATAATAGACTGATTAAGGTTGAACTGTTTACATTCCTGCATGGAAAGATGATATTTGTAACTCATGAGACCTTTGTCAGTATTAGGGTAGTTGGAGGGGAAAAATTATATGTATGTATATAAAGATAGATAGATAGATAGATAGATAGATAGATAGATAGATAGATAGATAGATAGATAGATAAAGGGCACAAGGTGAGTTGAAAATGAAGGAGTCATATCTGGAGAATAAAATTAAGGGGTGAGAGAGGAATATACTAGGAGAAGGAGAAAGGAAGAGGTAGAACGGGGTAAATTATCCCACAAAAAAAAAAAAACAACAAAGGAAAAGGCTCTTACAGTGGAGGGGAAATGGGGGAAGGTGAGAGGGAATGAGTGAATCCTATTCTCATAGGATTTGACTTAAGGAGGGAATAACATACACACTCAATTGGGTGTGGGAATCTGTCTTACCCTGCAGGAAAATAGGGGGGGAAGGGGACAAGAGAGTAGGGGAATGATAGAGAGGAGGGCAGATTGGGAAAGGGAGTAATCAGAAGCAAATACTTCTGAGGAGGGACAGGGTCAAAAGAAAGAATAGAATAAATGGGTGGGTGGGATAGGATTAAGGGAAACAGTTAGTTTTTCACAGCATGTCTACTATGGAAGTGTTTTGCATAACTGCACATATATAACCTATATTTAGTTGCTTGACTTATCAATGAGGGTGGGTGGGGAGGGAGGAAGGGAGAAAATTTGGAACCCAAAGTTTTAAAAACACATGTTTAAAAAAAATGTTTCCATATGCAACTGGGAAATAAGAAATACAGGAAATGGGGTACAGAAATCCTTCCTGCCCTATAGGAAAATTGAAGGGGAAGAGGATAAGAGAAGGGGGGAGAGATAGAAGGGAAAGCAGACTAGGGGAAGGGGTATTTAGAATGCATGCCATCTTGGGGTGGGGGGGAGGGGCAAGATGGGGTGAAAATTTGGAACTCAAATCTTGTGGAAGTAAATGTTGAAAACAAAAAAAATAAATAAAAATTACCACACAAAAAAATAAATCACATAGCCATTAAAAAGTGAATTATCAAAAAGAAAAAAAAGCTGTGCTCTGAAGTTATGGTTTTAAAATATACATCTGGGAATGATAATAATAATTCGCACATGGAGTAGGGGTTTTCCTCCTTCAGCCTCCCAGCTCTTCACAGTTGAGCATTCACTGCACTCATCTTCAGAGCAGCCCTGGGTTTGCAGTTCATACACTGAATGGGCTTGCTTCAAATGTAATGGCAAAATAATATTGGTGTTTTAACTTGTAAGAGATCCCTAGGGAGATTTCTGTACTCCCTGAAGAGGGATGAGCATTACAAGGGAATATATCCACTGGTCACATTGATTCTTCCCATCTACAGGGTAAATGAAAGTACTCCACAATATTTTTAATGAGACAACTGAGAGGCAATGTATCATAGTGAATGGAAGGAAATCTTGGGGTCAAGAAGACCTGGGTTCATGTCCTGCCTCTCTGTGTGACACTGAACCAGTCCTCTGACACATACTGGCTGTGTGACATACATACACACACACACACAAACACACACACACACACACACACAGCTGCTGACTATGAGACTCCTAGAATGGCTCTCTTTGCTTTTGTGCTGGAGGGCATGAGAGGTAGGAGGCCAGCAATAGAGTTTAAATGCAATTAAAGGCATGTAGATGACATGTGATAAAACCATGCTGCTCAGCAGAATACAAGAAAATGGGAAGAAAAAATAGTCTTACCAGGTATCTCACTATTTCATTTTAGCATATGAAGTATCCAGAGACAAGAATGAAATAAAACAATTTGTGTTCTCTTTCTAAAAGGGGATATATTTTGTTTCACCTTCCACATCCACCTGGATTTGCCTATGGGGTTATGCTATGGGACAATCTACTACCATGCAATTTCCCAATCTTGATTAACTACAGTAATCAGATACCTGGAGATCTTGCAGACATCTCAAAAAGGAGATTCTGCCTCAGTGTGTGTTTCTCTCTCTCTCTCTCTCTGTGTCTGTGTGTGTGTCTCTGTCTCTGTCTCTCTCTGTCTCTCTGTCTCTCTCTCTTTCTCTCTCTCTCTCCCTCCTCCCCTTATAAGAATGGAGTATTTGTGAGAAAATAGTTCTTTCTATCTTCAAGTCCTGCTTACCAATTTAATTTAGGTATATTTGTAGTGACAGAAAGGGGTGAAAGAAACAAACAGAATATTTTTTTTAACATGGCAGTGACAATTCAATTATTTAATTATTCAGTGTCTATTATATGGATGGCAGTGAGGTGGTGCAGTGGACAGAGTAGGGCCTAGCAAGAAGACAAGTTCAAATTTACCCTCAGACCCTTGCTAGCTGTATGCCCTGAGCAAAGTCACTTAACCCTGTTTGCCTTAGTCTCCTCGTCTGTAAAATGAGCTGGAGAAGGAAGTGGCAAGCCACCCCAATATATTTTCCAGGAAAACCCCAAATGTGTTCACGAAGAGTCAGACATGATTGAAACACCTGAACAATAACAAAAAAAAAAAGCGACAGCAACAACATTATATGTTTATAATTGTGTTGGTACTGTGGGAGATATCAAAGTAATAGAAACCATTTATCTTGAAAAAAGTATTTGTCTTCTCTGGATCTCAGTTTTTAATCAGTAAAATGGACATAAGAATATTTGCACCACCTACCCCTCAGAGGAATGCTTCCTATAATGAAAGAGATGACTCTTGTTGGCCTCATGGGAATAACATAAAGTGACAATAATTACGGTAATAAATATGTATAATAAGGTATTCAATAGAGGAAAGACAATCTCTTCGAGTAAAAAAATTCTCTCTCCAAATCTACCAAAATGTCACTAAAGTGAATAAGCAGAATTTCATGCAGGGGTAAATTCAAAGGGTTCATTAAGTGTAAACAAATCCAAAGATTCTATTCTGGGTAGTGATGCAGGTGGAGGGTAACAGAGAGGGGAAGGAACCAGTAGTTATAGGAATTGGAGTCAGAATCAACACAGAATAGGTCATGCCCATACTTGTCCTATCCCGGAAAACAGAGATTTCCCAACATTGATTGCCAGCAACAAGCGAAAACCAAACAATAAAAGTAGAGAACTTGATCCACACTGGGCTGCAATATTAAGTCTCCAAGTTGCCTGAAAGGTTTCTCCAGCTCTTTCCACTTCTATTCTGGTATTTAAACAATAACAACATTCTGTTGTATCATCCTAGCTTTCTCTGGGATATAATGAAACAACTTAACATGAGCGTGACACCTTAGAAACAAGAAGTATATTTATCGCCTCTCATATTATCAGATACTTGCTAATTAATCTAGCTACAGTAGCTGTACACATTACTGAAAAAGGAGGAAGGAACAGAGAGATGTCTATTATATCTGCCAGCTGGCAGTTAACCAAACATCCAAAGTACATCTCAACTTTCGGCAACCAGGAAAACAATCCACAAAATCTCCAGGCACTGAAAATGTGCTTCCCTTGCCGCTGTGGGAGCCACTTCTGATTAGAATTGTTTTTGTTAAGCCAGCAGTACACCACACACACACACACACACAAACATACACACACACACACACACACACACACATGCACGCATGCATGCACACACCCCTTTGTCAGGATTACTTCTATGATGCAGAAACGTCCTGAGTACATTTAAAGTTGTTTCCTCTCATGTTATTATTATTATTGTTATTATTATTATTATTGTCATTTTGTACACTGTTCTCTTTTTGCCCATTTCACTTAGTAGCAATAGACATATAGACAATGAAAAAAGATCATCAGTGAAACCTTTCCCAAAAGGTGTTGAAGAAAAGAAAAAGAAGCTTAGAGGGGAAAACAAATAAAACAAATGTGTTACTCCTCATTCAATTTAATCTATGTCTTTAAAAAACTGTATGAAACAGTTTACAGTTTCTTATACTGTACTGTTTCCTGGTCTTTGTACATAGAAATGTATTTGTTAATGCTTGTCAAGTTCATAATTTTTAAACGGCTTTAAAAAAAGAAAGTATCCATGAAAATATACAAATTCACTCCTTTTGCCCTAATGATTAGAATATATTATATGAACACTATATGTTAAATTGGGGCATTTTATTGAGGGTGGGTAATTGAGCACAGTGGTGGCAAGGGTAGTATTAAATGATTAAACCACTGTAAGAGTGACATACAAATTTGTGAGATATTCCCTGATATTTTTGTCTTCCTTTTTTTTGAGTTTTTAATCTCATTCTCTGGAATACTCACATTGGGAACTAATTTTATACTTTCTTTAAATTGTAATTTGTGTTGCACAGGTGAGTATGAGTATTGCTGTAGAAGGTAGAGTTGGCCAGGAAGTATTTGAGACTTCTACTGAATCCTTTCCAGGCCCTTCCTGTGTCCTCACTTTTATCTCTGGAGATTTAATCATTTATATTCTATCAATGATTAGCTACTGTTTATGCCTAGAGGCAACATAAAGGTTTCTATCAGATGAAAAGTTAGTAGCTAAATCACCATAACTCAGAGCTCCCAGCTAAAACAATCCCTAATCCTAAAGCTGAGGTTTGTCTTTTTGCCCTAATTGAAACGTATGTTTATCTTTAGCTAATCCCTGACCTGTTTATGCTTAGGACTAAAAACAGGATACATTAAACATTTATGCAGAAGAAGTAGGCAGAGTATATTACAGTGCCTGTTACTAGAAAGGCATGGAGAGAAGTTGGGGAAAGAGACCTTTTTGTGGGGGAACTTCTCTCCTTGAAGAGGTCAATAGTCTCAAATTTAGTTATCCTTTGAGATGCTTGCAGGGCCTGAAGGATGTCCTTAATCCTTTTCTGCCCATCTCAGTTCTGTTTTCACTTTTTCTCTTCAGAATCTTTCTACCTATTGCTTCTGCATCACTGATTTTTTCAGGCTTAGCTTAATAAGTCTTGGGTGGGGCTAAGGACACTATCCCCTCACTACAGATACTGAGCTCTCAAAGTCCCCTACTACTTCCACTCAGTTTTTCTTGAGGGAAATACACTCTCTCTCTCTCTCTCTCTCTCTCTCTCTCTCTCTCTCTCTCACACACACACACACACACACACACACACGCACACACATCTCTTTAAGAACTCAAGTCCACATTTTTTTTTCGAACCACCCCCCAGTCCACTGTATCAAAGTTCATGATCATCCTGAATTACCCTCAGAGTTTAGATGGTGCTTATTGCTCCTAACTATAAATTTCCAGATGCCAGTCTGTTCTCAGATGTCTATAACATTTGTTTCATGTGTATATAGCATTTCTTCTCATTTAAGCTCTTAGAAGGCAAGGACTTCTTATTTCAACCCTTCAGGAATCCATGTGGCTACTCACTTATTGGCTACAGATCTCAATTCCTTTTTGACTTACTGTGGACAAAATCTTCAAAGAATAGAATACTACTTCCCTCATATTCCATTCAACAAAATAATGAATAATCTAGAGTATGGATGCTAAGAGGTAGAAGAAACTCTTAAGAATTAACCATTAACTATTGGGCTTCAGGCATGTGTTTATGTGTCTGTGGTCTCAGGATTATACTAGCTAAGTCCAGATGTGTTTGTTTTCACAGGTTTAGCCATCAGATGATAATTGAAAAAAAAAGCAACACAGTAACTTATGAAGAGTATCTTTTAAAATGGGGAGGGATTAAAATTAGGAGGAATCATAATTCACATGAGTGGAGAGAGTGTCCACATTAATAAAAATCACATATCTGTGAAGTATTGAAATATAGAAATCTATGTACCTTATCCTCCTACTAGACTTTAAGCTCCTAGAGAACAAGAGCTATGTATTATCTGGACTTCATATCTCTTCCAGAACTGAGCACAGTAATCTACATATACTGTATTCCAATGAAATATATCCCTCTCTTTCCCATCTGTCTAACAAGTCACCCATCCCTTTTAACAAAGAATAGAATAAAGGAAAAAAGTGACCTCAGCATAACTAAGGAAAGTACCGCCCAAGATTAAAAAAAAAGTGTGATGTTCTGAGTTAGTAGTCCCCCACCTCTACAAAGAAATAAGAGAAATTAATTTTCTTTTCTCTTCTCTTTTGCCAAGTCTGTTCATTATTATTTATATAGTGATCAGTTTTCTTGTTTTGTTCACTCCATACATTCCAATGTAGCCATTGTATATATTTACCCTGGTTCTTCTCACTTTATTTGCTCTGGATCAGTTCATTCAGATCTCACCAAATTTCTTTGAATTTTTCATATTCATAATTTCTTATGGGGCATTAATATCCCATTAAATTCATGTACGATGATGTGTTCAGTTGTTTCTTAATCAATAGGCATTTACTTTGTTTCCAGAATATTATGGCATACATGGGATCTTTCTGTCTGCTTTTGACATACCTGAGGTATATGCCTACCTATAAGATCTCTGGCTCACATGATATAGGCATTATTATTACCTTTTTAAAAAATAAATAAATTAGAGCTATTCACTGCAGGAAGAACAAAGAGGGCTCAAGGAATTTGTAGAATTTTAAAATGAGGAGACTTGACTCATTTCTACTACTCATTTATATTTCTTCATTTGGGGGCAATTGTCTCTCCAAGTGAATAGTTATGGTAACCAAATCACCTTTACTTGGGAGGGGAAAAGAAAACCCACACATACAACTTATATAAAAAAAAGCTTTAAAAATGTTTTGTTTTTACAAACCCACAAATGAAAATGAGATGCTGTAGGTTTTCAAATCTGCATCCAAATTGGGCCAATCATATGGAATTCCTCAGACCAATATGGTATGGCTTCCCAGTTTTCTCTTTTTTGAATTAGGAAGAGACTCATTTCTGATACGTATTAGAGATGCATTCTCTTTTTAGAGAGATTCTAGGTTGTTAATGATTAGAGAGCAAGGTGCTGTCTACTCTCACTGTTTCCAAATCTATTCTTTGGTACCTTTGAACAATTGTTTGAGAATGATGAGAGCACAGGACTAGAATTCATTTACCTGAGTTTAGCTAACATAATATGTGGAGAGTCTTATCTATAATTCCATGTGTTATGTGACTGTGTGGATACTTTATCTGTAAAATTTATTATTAGGAAAAGGGGGGAAATCTTCATTCTGATTTTAGTATCAAAAGAAAAAAGTAATAAACAATTAATGCTTCCATGGTATATTCCAACATCTAGTAAGTACCAAGATAATGGCATTAGGTTAATCTCTCAAATGAGGAATCCAAAACTTTTAGAGATGCTTATATTTTTCCCTTCACATAAAATGCTAACTCAGATTCTGTAGAGGAATGGGAAATAAACTCTTCTACATTAAGATCCCAATAAAGCCTTACTTAGTAATATAATCATATATAAGTATGTGTCTTCATGCATAATTCTATAGCAGGCAATATTGATTCGTTTATCTTGCTTAGAATAAGGAAGAATACCATCTGCAGTTTCAAAATTTTAAGAAGCAAAACTATAACCTTATAACCAAATTGAAAACAAAATGTATAGAACTAGAAAGACCAGATATTATGAAAAACATTGTAGCAACTAAACATTTCTTGGTCCTGACACACATTATATTATATTGTATTATATTAAATTGTGTTGTATCATATCATACCATATCATATCATATCATATCATATCATATCATATCATATCATATCA
>NW_020954559.1:12011711-12057749 GCF_900497805.2 Vombatus ursinus
CATATCATATCATATCATATCATATCATATCATATCATATCATATCATATCATGTCATATGTAATTTCTCCTGATAGAATGTGAACTCATTAAGGGTCAGGCAGGAACTGTTTAATTTCTATCTTTGTATGCCTAGTGCCTAACCCACGGTATGTATTTAATAAATGTTTGCTCATTAACTGTTATGATTATATCTGAACGTATAAGCAACTAAGTAGCTGATTGTAGCAGAAAGAACATTGGACTTGGAATCCAAAGAAAATGGAATTTGGTTGAAATGTAGAATGGCTGGAGGGGAATTAAATGAAAGATGTCTGGAAAAGTAGGTTGGAATTAAATCATGAAGGTGTAATTGCTATGTCAAAAAGTTTGTATTTTACCCTGGAAAGTGTCTGGGAGCCAGAGAAGATTTTTGAGCAGGGGCATGACATCCTTGTCTGGAATATTAATTAGGAAGTCATGTGTGGAGATATCTCTTCATTTGCCTATCATGGCTCACTAGAAACTCTTACCTCCAGGCATGGAAGTCCATCTTTTCATTTCTTTCTCCCTCCCTGGCTCAGACTGGCAGCATAAGGCTGCTGAACTGGGGGTAGATTCTTTGGTCCCTTTCCTTCCTTCAGGCCTATTTCATTGCTGGGTCCTGAGGAATTCCACCTTTCCCTGCTCTTTGCTTGCTCTGGGGCCATGGCTTCTCCCCCCGTTCCCTCTACTAGCATTTGCTCAAAGCCTAACAGAGCTACTGGAGTGATTGGGACTCCATTAGGGCGTTGTTAGGCCTGTCGGGGCTTACAATGGCCCATTTCTGGTGATTGGCAGCTATTTACGCTCAACCTCCCACTGAGCTATTGGTGAATGTTCTTGTTCTCTGCAATTTTAAACTGTTCCTGGCCTGAATATTAATATGTAAGGTCCAGTACGCAGAAAATATAATGACAGTTAAACCCCTTAACATCGAACCTGCATATAGCGAAATGATTTTAAAGTCTCCCTGGAAAGCTTTTAATTTAAGGTTTGGGAGGCAGAAAGAGTGAATGTTGCATTGTTAGCAGTTTCTTTGGTGCATATTCATATTTTCTTTATTTAGTCAATGTTAGGCCACCTTTAAATGGAATCACTAAAAAAGGCATGGTTCATACTTAAATAAAATGTGATAATTGTTTAGCCTTCCCCTCCCCCACCCTAGGCTGGTTCTGGATATATTCATGTTAATATATGAAACATTAAAAAAAAAACAACTTGTCAGCTAAGGGACAATTTAGAACCAATTATACAGAACACATCATTTCTCACATCCTTCTCTGAGATGTAAAACAATTCTTGCTTTTAATGTCATCCTGGGGTGTAATTTTTTTAAGGTAAATTATCCAGAATGTAAGAAAATACATTTCCCTACCTCATTTAAATAGATCCATGCTCACTTTTCTGGCCCCATAGTAAAGAGGAAAAGAACAGTTTTGAGGACCATTAACTGGAGGTAGATGGACAGAACGAGAGGACAAGGAGAAGAATAATTTAAAAACAACATACTGGCTTCTTAGAAGTTGTGCTGGGAGTCATCAATGGTTTGTTGGGGCATCTTTTCCAATCCTGGGCCTTATGTTGCTGTGTTATAATCTTCTCACACCAATTTTTATTTTAACTTTAAGAAAAAAGAAAGGGTAAAGAGAGGGAGACGGGGAGGAAGCCAACTAAATGCTTTTGTATCATCCCTTTCACTTGTCCAAATGGACATTAATAGTGGCCTTTTAGAAAGCATTTCCTTTAACTTTTTGTCCACTTAAGTTTCATCTTAAAATATTTATATATACCATATGCTTTAAAATAATGTATCCCAAAGTGGTTCAGGCAGAGTAAGAAATGTTTTGTTTTTGTTTTGCCCTCAAACATATATTGATTTCTACAGGGCTAGTAGTATAGAATTTCTATGTGTAATATTTATTGTTGCAGTATTGTAGGGTATAGTTTTGATTTAAATTGAGATTCTCAGAGACTTTAAGAACCATTCAAATTTCCTTGAGGTCCGTAAGTCTTTAGGGTAGAATAATAAGCAACATTTACATTTACGAAGTGCTTTGCAGTTAACATAAATTCTTCACATATACCATCTCATTTGCTAATGATACTTGTCTTTGTCGATGTCAGTGTTTGTGCATGCTGTATCTACTCTCATTAAATTAAATGGATGCAACATATGACAGTAGAACGAGTGCTGGATTTGTAATCAAAACTGGGACCAAATTGCACTTATGCAACTTAATAGGCATTTGATCTTTGCAAATTATTTAGCTTCTCTCTGTCTCAGCTCCCTTATGTTGAGGCAGCTGGATAGTACAGAGGAAAGAACGAGGAACTTGGAGGCAGAAAGACTTGAGTTCAAATTCAGCCTTAGACACTCATTGGCTTCATGACCCTGGGAAATTCATTTAACCTCTCTGTGTTTGTTTCTTCATCTGTAAAATGAATATAATAGTAACACCTACCTCAGAGGGTTGATGTGAAGATCAAATAAATTAACATATACAAAGAACTTTACAAAACTTAAACCTTTTATACATTCTTCTTCTTCTTCTTCATGGTCTTGGTCTGCTTGTTCTTCTGGGTCTTCTTTTTCTTCTTCTTCTCTTCTTCTTCTTCCTTCTCCTCCTTCTTATTCTCCTTTTCCTCCTCTTCCTCTATCTCTTCCTCCTCCTCCTCCTCCTTCCCCTTCCTCTTTCTTATCATCATCATCATCAGTAAAAAGTGGAGGATATATTAGATAACCTCTCAGTGCTTTCCACCTCTAAAGATATGTTCTTAAAATCCTATGAGGCTAAGGGAAGTTAGGAATCTTTGGACTTAAAATTCTGGTGAAAGTCATTATAATAGTCCATTGTTTTCAATTCTATGGTGCAGGAGCAAAATTGTCAGTATATCCCTCAACTACCCTTTTTATTTGATTACAAATTAATATTACCAGAGTTTGGGGAGCTGAATGTATAAAGACAGCAGCACAATGTCTTCAAAAACTATTCTCTGGAGCTCTATGGCTCTACATGATCTTAAATATGAAATTATATATCAATAGTACTTTGTACATATGGCAATTTTTCCAAGCACAAGAGAAGTTTTATTTTCTCCAGTTTGCTCCAGAAATTCCCTGAACTCTTTTCATTCATGGGTGTTCCATGTGTCTTAGCTCCCCACACCTGTCTCCTTGCACCCAGAATTTATGAATTTCACAAATGTACTTAAAGGCCCAAAGCTTTTTGTAGCCAAATTGATTTAAGAAACATTTCCAGTTAAAGCATTTCCTCTGAAACAAAGTTTTAGGTATTCAAGAAAGAAAGAAAAGGTTTTGCTAAAAATTTTAGATGGAGTGGGAGGCTGAGGGCATGGAATCCAGATTTATGATTAAAGGTCTAAGATTCTAGACTCCACTCCTATAATATGCCTACATTTTGTTTATATAGGAAGAAGTAGAGTAACATTGTACATTCTATCATTTGGGGGTTTAAATGTATAGGGATGACACATTCAGAAGACCGAATGAAGCCCTTCCATGGATAAGCAAATTAAGCCTTATGTTATGATTGAGAACCAATAAATACACATTTATTGAGCATCTACTGTGTACCAGGCACTGAGCTAGCCACTGTGGATACAAATGCAAACAATAGATTATTTAATCCCTTATCTTGAAGAGTTTCCATTCTAACAGGGGTGTCCTAAAAATAGAAATTTGGAAAAAATTTTGTTATATTGATAGGTTGTCATGAGCTTTTATGCGAAATGATGATCTGCATTTTTGACATGTTGATTTTGAGATATCTGGAGGATATCCAGTTAGAAATATGTAACTAGTTTGTAATGTGAGGTTGGGGCCAAATATAGAAAGAGCAAATTTGAGAATTGCAAGGGGCTCAGTTGCCATCTAGATCAATATATACGTCAAAGAAATCCCAAATATTACATGATCAACAAGTGGATATTCACTTTCTACTAAAAGACTTCAAGGGAGGAGGAATCCACCATTCTTCAAGTATCTCAGTCTACTTTTAGATAGTTCTAATTACTAGGAAATTTTCTTTTTTTCTGCCCTCTAGACCAAATTTGCCACTTTTTATCTTTAAAAATTTTGTATTTATTGTATTTTTAATTTATGGAATAAAATAAGCATGTCCATAACATTGTATAATAAAAAAAGATGATTGTACATGAAACTGAAAATCTATTTTTGTACAACTTGCTATTCCTTTTAAATAGATAATAAAGTTATCATATAAATATCTTTTCCCCTTTTTTCTTCTCTCTTCCCTTCCACTCTAGAGATGACTACCATTAGACACAAGTTTGTGTGTATATACACACATACATACATACATATATTTTACATATATATACTATATATGTAAAATCATCCTATACATGCTTCTATTTATTAGTTCTTTTTCTGGATGGAGATAGCATCTTCATATGTTCTTTATAGTTAATTTGGGTAATTATAATAGCCAAAATTACTCATTTGCTCAGTTGTTTTTAAAACACTATTACTATTACTGTATACAATGTTCTCTTATTTCTGATCATTTCATTCTTCATTATTTCATGCAAGTCTATCCATGTTTTTTAAGATCATCAACCTCATCATTTCATATAGCACAGTAGTATTCCATCACTACCATATACCACAACTTGTTCAGCCATTCCCTAATTGATAACCAATTTCACACTTTCCAGGTCTTTGCCATCATATGCATCTTCCACCCATTGCTTCTGGTTCTATCCACTTGATCTGAACAGAAAAAAATATAATTTGTCCTTCATAAGTCCTTCAAACACTTAAAGGCAATGATCATGTCCTCCCTGAGTCTGAACCTTCTCTTCTCTATGCTAAGCATACCTAGTTATTTCAAATGATCTTCATATATTATGGACTAGAGATCCTGCCTTGATTTCCCTTTTCTGACCACTGTCTAGCTTATCACAGTGGCTTACACTGTGATTCCTAGAACTGAAAACAATGTTCCAAATTATGTCTGGTGAGGACAGAATACAGTGGGGCTATTACCTCTCAATTATTGTTAGAATCCATGCTCCTCTTATTGAAGTTCAAGATCATATTATCTTGTTTTTGGCTACCAAAGGTCATGCCAGGCTACCTTAATTTCCTTTTTTGATAGAATCACTAAATTGCTAGATAATCTTTTGGATATAGTTTACATAGATTTTTAAAAAGCTTTTTAAATAAAATATCTCATAGAATTCTTACAGAGAAGGTGGAGAAATATAAATTAAATAATAGTACAGTCAGATGGATTCAAAAGTGGTTGGATGATTGGACTCAAAGAGCAGATATTAATCATTTAATGTCAAACTGGTAGTAGGTCTCTAGGGGAAATAGCCAAAGAATCTGTGCTTGTCTTTTGCATTTTAACCATTTTATCAGTCTTGAATACAGACAAAAAAAATATACTCATTAGATTTGGAGATGTTATAAAACTGAGAGACATAAAACTGCTAATATAATGTGTGTGCATACACACACAGAGACACATAGTTACACACACATATTTGTTGTTCAGTAATGTCCAACTCTTTGTGACCCCATGGACCATAGAATACCAAGCCCTTTGAACCTGAGAGGCTCAGCTTCTGAAGTCATATCTTTTAACACTTTAAATATCCATGGGATGTTCTTGGCAAAGATACTAGGGTGACTTGGCATTCCTTTTCCAGTAGATCACCTTTTGTTAGAGCTTTCCACTATAACCTGTCCATCTTTGCTAACTCTACATGACATGGCTCATAGTTTCATTAAGCTACACAAACCCTTCTGCCATGACGAGGCAGTGATCCAGGATGGATATGTGTGTGTACACACACACACACACACACACACACACACATATCTATATAGCTATATATACATATACACACATATAGACCTTAATATGTAATTATGAGTTAAATAAATTTAATTTATTTAAATAAATTTTAATTTTATTTAAATGTATTAAATTTTAATTTTAAATTAATATCTTTATTTAAATGAATTATAAATCATATTATGTGTGTGTCTCTCTGTGTGTGTGTATATCTCTCTCTATATGTGTATATATACATGCATACATACACACATACACATATATGGATATATTGTGCAAATCCCCTCTTAAAGACTAATTTGGCCAATTTAGCCACTACCCTACTCAAACATTGGTCTGACCAGTACCAAGGACTGAAGGTCCCAAGCAAGAGAAACAATCTCATGAAAAAGACTAGGAAATCTAACTTTTGGTTTCAAAATTTCAAAATTTCAAAAAAAAAAAAGGATTAGCATCCTATTAGTACTGTTAATACAGAGTAGGAGGTATTAAACATGGCTAAGCGGAAGATATCTTGGTTTCAACCACATCAGTATATTGTGGTGAGCCATTCTTCTTTGTCCAAAGCAGGTTGCTAACTCTACACATTGTCAGTGTGGGGCTTGTGTCCAGTATCTGTAGTAACAGATACTTCAGAATTCTCTTCCAGGGTCAACAACATTTCTTCTGGCCTTGCCATGTTATACTCATTGAGGATTTTATGATTATTTCACGTGACAGAAATCAAGGAAATAAGTCGGTATGGGGGGAAAATAATAAGCAATTGATTAAAATTGGAGAAGCCATTTGATGAGATGCTTTTCCCCTAGTGATTTGTGTTAAGTGCAGAAAATCAAGCTGCCCCTTTGTGTTGAAAGAGAACTACTATCATTGCAGACAAAATATTTCCACATGAAACAATTAACTTAGGAAGAGATTAGCCAACTCAGCTATTCAGGGACAGATTATCTGGTTAATAGATTAACCAGTTCCCTTATGTCTCCTCAGTGTCCCTCTGAGGTTTTGCTTTTGGCCCACTTTACTTTTTCCTCATTAGCATTTCCATAACATGGTGAACAATGGGGGTAATTGCTAATGTTCACATAAAGATTTAAAATTCAGTAAAGGGCTTTATATACTCTATTACTTTTGTTCCTCAAACCAGTTAATTTTGCTCATTGTGACAGGTTTGCTGAGGAAGAAGAAGGAAGATGTTGGTTCATACATTTGTTCAGCGAACACTTATTAAGCACCTAATGTATGAAAAACACCATGCTAAGCATTATAGATATGGAGATTAAAAAAAAAAAACACATGGTCCCTAACCTAAAGGAGTTTACATTCTAGTAGGATAAGATAAAATATATAAATACAGATAAATAAAATGTAGATTATAAAATTATAAGTGCATAAAAGAGATATAAATGTCTATCACATTAGATGAGGAAGAACCATCTTCCAGCTAGAAAGATCAATGAAGGAAGGCTTCATGAAGCAGCTTGAATTTGATCTGGGTCATGAAAAACTGGCACATTGTCAAAAGGCAGAAATGAGAAGGAAACACAGATAAGAAGGCTAACTTTGAAAGTAACTTGTTGAAAGATAGATATATAGATAGATACATATACTTATAGATTTCTTTTTAAATATGCTTTATGCAATAAATACATATGTACTCCTCTTTTTCTATTCTAATTTGTATGTGAAAATCTTCACTTTTATGTGTTTGTGAAGCTCAGCATATTTTTGAAAGGCAGAAAGGAGAGAAAATTGTAAAGGCCAAGCAAGACTGTAAGCAAAGACAGCCTAAAATTGAAATTTTTTAGACAAAAATGAATAATTCAATGTGGCTGTTACATGAAAGGCAGAAGGATGATTTGAGACTTTCCCCAAAATTGAAATTTTTGTTAGCCATAAAAATCATATCCCCAATTTAAATTAAATGTACAGAATTTAATGTACAGAATTTGTTCTGTACATTAGCAAAGGGTAATGCACTTTTCATCTTTCATTCAGATTAGTATATCTAACAATATCTAAAGGAGTAAATCTGAGAAATCATGTCTCAATAGACCATTTAATCTTACAGTTTTCAGTGGAATCATACTTTTAACAAAAAATAACTGATGTGGGTTGTGTTGAGTAAATGAACAACACTTCATATTGCCTCAAATAATATTGTACTTTATAGCCTACAATGTGATTTCCTACACACATCCCATTTGGTCCTTACAATAGACATGAAAGGTATGCAAAATAGGTATTATTCTTTCCATTTTTCAGATAAGGAAATCAAGGTTCTGATACATTAAGAGATGATACCAATTCACCCAACCAACAAAGTCCAAACAAAGAAGTAGAAACAGTTATTTGAATTTGAATGTATTGTCCAATAGACCTAGCTACCTTTCATTGAATTAGTTTCTGAGCTGAAAAGGGACATCAGCGGTCATGTAGTCCAACCCATAAATGGACAAGAGTACTCGTTACAGTACACCAAACAAGTACTTAGCTAGTATTTGCTTAAAGACACCCAGAAGGGGGCAGCTGGGTGGCACAGTGGATAGAGTACCAGCCCTGGAGTCAGGAGGACCTGAGTTCAAATCCGGCTGCAGACACTTGACACTTAGTAGCTGTGTGACCCTGAGCAAGTCACTTAACACCACTGCCATGCCAAAAAAAATATAATAATAATAATAATGGAAATAAAGACATCCAGTAAAGGAGAACCTATTACACTCACAAGGTAGTCCATTGTCTTTTAGCTAAATTTCCCTTGAATGAAGCTTAATTTTACCTCTTTGTGATTGCTTCACATTGCCCTCAGTTCTACTCATTCTTTGGTTATTATCAGATATACTGGTCAGGCACGCAACTGATCTGATTTTGGAATTATGATATTTGAAGAATATATGTATTGGCTTGCATATATAAATCTGGAAAATGTCTACGTGAAGTAATAGTTGAACCCATGGGATCTGATGAGATTACCAAGGAAAAGAATTTAGCTAGAGAAAAGAGACTAAGAAAGACCATTTGGGCATTCCTATCCATAGGGGTTGGGGCCAGGATAATTATCCTGTAAAGAACTCTAAGAAAGACAAGTAGGTAGAAGAAGTAGGAGAAAGAAATCTCAGGAAAACTTAGAGGAGTGAGTTTCTAGGAGTAAGAAGTCAAAATTGTCAAGCTCTAGAAAGGTCAAGAGGAGCTAACAAAAGGTCATCAAATGTACTTACATGGCAGGATGGTGAAATTTTCCATCATAGCTGTCTTTCTCTGAATGCTCTTCAACTTCTTTATGTTCTTCTTAACTAAATACAGTAATCCATTTTTGATCTGCCCAGGGCAGGGTACTTTAAAACTATTACTTTACAAATCCTGAACATTATGCCTCTCCTCATCTATTTCTTGTTGTCCCAGAGAACAAAACTATGAAAAATGGGTGAAGATCCAAAAGATCAAATTTCAACTTGATGTAAAAAAAATCTCTCCAAAATTGAGGGTTTTGGAAGGAAATATGTTTTTTGACATTAGATTGAATATAATCTCTTGATGGGAATATGGTATAGGGACTTCCCATTGATTTATATGTTTGGACTATAGATGGTTTCTGAAGTCCATTTGAACATTTAGATTTTGTGATTTATAATAAAACATAAACAAGTGTTTAAAGAATGAGAAATTTTAAAGATTTTTTTAATCTGTAAACTCAAAAGAACAACCAGATTTATGAAATCACAAATGATTCTTATATTCAAATAAAGTTAAATAAGCTCATGTTATCACTGTGTTTTTATTTAGTTATTTGTTTTATTTGTTAGATCACAAACTCATGAATAGTTTTTAATACTGAATAATTTTCAGTTTTGTTACTTCCCGATATATTGCTATTTCTTAATAAAATTTTCTGTCACAGAAAAGTAAAAAAAAAAAAAGATTTAAGCAAACCCATCCTGATTTGGGACTATATTTGAAAGCAACATCTTTCACCACCATTCCCCACCTCTCTAGGGAGATTAAAGAAATATGTTCAATTGATATTAATATGTTATGCTTAATATGTGCTCATGAACAAAGTGTGTTTGTTTCATGTGTGTTTGTTTCTGCTTTCTTCACACTGTACCACTCTTCCCATTTTCCCTGAATCCTTCATATTTATTTCTTTTGGTACAAAAATACTCAATTACATTGGCATTGATATTCCATAATCCATTCCCCCAATGAATGAATACTCCTCTTTATTTTTTTTTCTATAGAAAAATTGCATTGCTATTAATATTTTGGTACAAGTGATATTTTTCTTTCTTTTTCAAACATTCTTGGAGTATATACAGTAGTAAGATTGCTAAATCCAAGGGATTGAACACTCAAAACAGAAATAAAGGAAAACCAATTAAATGAGAAAACAACAGAATACAAATGTGCATAAACTGTATGCTGCTAAGAATTATGATTTTAACAAAATAGAACAAGAGAGAGAAGTACAAAGTTTTTGCAAAAATAAAAAAGCATATAAAGTATTGAGCAAAAGGACTATAAAAGACAAAACTTAAACTTAAACTTGGGAATGAAATATCTTCATAAAAATGTAAAACATATTCCAACAGGATTACTGCTAAGCTGGTAGATTGGGGTGAAATGTCACAGACATAATATACTTCAATTTTAGCAAACATTTGGCATAATATAACAATTGTATCTAAGCATCTGACAAAGGCATGATATTCTTGTTGGAAAAATTGAGGTATGTTATATAGCACAGTTGAGTGAATACAGAATTGGTTAAATGATTGGACCCAAGAGCATAGGTTAATGAATTGATGTTAACTAAGAGAGATATTTCTAGAGGAATGTCCCAGGGATCTATTCATGACCATGTGCATTTCACTGTTTTATCAATGATCATGCTTATAAAATATGAAGATATTACAAGTTTTGAGTAGATAATTAACACATTATATAACGAATTAGATCTTTAAAAGATATTGACAAGCTAGGAACATGAAGCGCTTGTAATGAAATTAAAATTTGATAGGAGTAATTGTAAAATCTTGCACTTAAACTAAATATGTTTCTTGAATATATGACCTTTATTGGAGAAATTTCCCGCAAATATTTTTTTCATTTAACTCTTTCTTTTCTAATTTTAAGTTCATTGAGGTTGTTTAATCATTTTTTTCAATTTTATATAATGAAAATAATCCATTTTTTAACCTTCTTCAACACTCTATCCCCTTTACGATTGTGAATTCTTCACCTAGAGATATTTGCAAATGGTATTTTCTTCCCTGTTGTTCTAATTTTTTGATAATGTGAACTTTATACTTAGGTCCTATATCCATTTGGAGATTATCATAGTATTTGGTATAAGCTGTTTGTCTGAACCTAAGTTCTTCCAGACTGTTTTCCAGTTTTCCCACCAATTTTTGTCAAATATGGAATATTTGTTCCATAAGAACTGCTGAGACATCTTTAAAGCAGTTAAGCAGCTTGATATGTGTATGTATGTATTCATTATGGTATATATAGATATAGCATATTCTTAGGAAAATGTAAGCTCCAGTAGAACATATTCCATAACATACAATATATTCCAATAGAATATGTGCTTCTTGAGCATAGTGACTATTTTCTTCTTGTGTTTGTATTTCTATGATCTAATATCATGCTGGACAAAAAATAGAAATTTGATAAATTATTGTTGAATGGAACTAAATTTATATCTAATAAAGTTATACCCTGTTCATTTCTATTTTTAAAAATATGTTTATTTTGCAATTATTAATTTTTTTCAAATTCCAGAATATAAACCCTTGTTATTTTGACTGGTATAGCACTAAATCTGTAAATTTTGGTAATACTGTATATTTATATTAGTGAAGCCCAGTGACAAATAATGAATATCTTTCTAATTATTTGACTTTATTGCTGTAAAAAGTTGTTTTAATTATCCATGAATGCTAAATGTGACTTGACAGAATACCTTCCAAATGTTTTATATGTTTTGTAACTATTTTGAATGAAGTACCACTTCTTATAATTTAATCTTGCATTCTGTCATTGCTATATAGAAATGTTGATGGGTTTTGTTGATTTGTTTGGAAGCTTGCTACTTTTTTGAAGTTATTTATCACAAAGTGTTAATTGAAGTGCTAAGAGATCCTGAGTTGATAAGGTGATAGAAGTGAGGGTCTCCTTAAGTAAAAGAAGTGGCTATTTCTTCTTTAATACCATTGACTTTTCTCCCCTCTGATATCCTCCATGTTGGAGTTCTTATCATAAAATTTCAACTTAATAGCATTATCTTGGATGGTTTGTTGTTTTTGTGTAATAATCAATGTGATTTATGCCCACAGACTGCACTTTTTTTAAAATCAATTTTATTTTTATTTTCAGTTCTGAATTGTCTCCCTCTCTTGTCCCCCTCTCCCACCTTTTGAGGAAGCAAGAAAAAAATCCTTCACAAACATTTATAGTCAAGCAAAACATATTAGCCATGTCAGGAAGGAAGGAAGGAAGGAAGGAAGGAAGGAAGGAAGGAAGGAAGGAAAATTGTGTTTCAGTCTGCATTCTGTATTCATCAGCTCTCTATTCGGAGGTGGATAGCACATTTCATCATGAGTCCTTTGGAATTGTCACTAGTCATTGTTCAGAGTTCATAAGTCTTTTAAAGTTCTTTATCTTTATAATATTGTTGCTATTGTTAAAAATGCTTTTCTAATTCTGCTCACTTTGTTTTGCAACAGTTCATACAAGTCTTCTGAGGTTTTTCTAAAACCATCCCCTCTATCATTTTTGCAGTACAATAGTGCATTCTTCAAGTCTCTCCTCACTCCAATCCATCTTTCATTCAGCCATTAAAGTGATTTTCCTAAAGTGTAGGTCTGATCATTTCATTCCCAATTCAATAAATTCCAGTGGCTCCTTATCAACTCCAAGATCAATTACAAAATCTGTTTGGCATTCAAAACCCTTTATAACCTATCTGCCTTCTACCTTTCCAGTCTTCTTATACCTTAGTCCCTGACATATACTCTTTGATCCAGTGACATTGCTGTTCCATGAATAAGATACTCCATTTCTCTGCTCTGGGCATTTTTTCTGGCTGTCTCCTGTGCCTGAAATGATCTCCCTTCTCATTTCTACCTACAGGTTTCCCTGGCTTCCTTTAAGTCCCAAATAAAATCTCATCTTCTTGATTCTAGTCCCTCCCCTCTGTTAATTGTTTCCTCTTTGTGTTGTATGGAGCTTGTTCATACATATCTGTTGTCTCCTCATTAGATTGTGAGCATCTTGAGGACAGGAACTGTCTTTTACCTCTTTTGTATCTCCAGTGCTTAGAATAGTGCTTAGCACATAGTAGGTATCTGATAAATGTTTATTGATTGATAGATAATATTCTATCACTTTCATATATACAAGTTGTTCTTTTCTTGTTGTTGTTTAATTGTTCAGTCATGTCCAACTCTTCCTGACCCCATGTACCACAGAATGTCAAGTTCTTTTGTCCTTCACTATCTCCCAAAGTCTGTCTAAGCTCATGTTCATTGCTTCCATGACACTATCCTTTTCAACCTCTGCCATCTCCTTTTTCTTTTGTCTCCTATTTTTCCCAACACCAGGGTCTTTTCCAACGAGTCCTGTCTTCTTGTTATGTGGCCAAATATTTAAGCTTCAGTATTTGACCTTCCAATTAATAGTCTGAATTAATTTCTTTAAGTATTGACTGATTGGATCTCCTCGTCAGAGGGACTCTTAAAAGCACCACGATACAAAAGTATCAATTCTGCAGTGCTCAGCATTTCCTATAGTCCCACTCTCACAGCCATGCATTGCTACTGGAAAAACCATAACTTTGACTATACCAACCTTTGTTGGCAAGGCGATATCTCTACTTTTTTAGTACACTGTCCAGATTTGCCATAGCTTTCCTTCCAAGGAGCAAGCATCTTTTAATTTCATGGCTAGTTGCCATCTGTAGTGATCTTTGAGCCCAAGGATACAAAAGCTGACACTGCTTCCATTTCTTCTCCCTTTATTTGCCAGAAAAGTGATAGGACCAGTTTTTAAATTCTTAGTTTTTTTTTTTTTTATGTTAAACTATAAGTCAACATTTACAGTCTCCTCTTTCACCCTCATCAAGATGCTTCTTAATTCTTCACTTTCTGCCATCAGAGTGGCATCATCTGTGTATCTGAGATTGTTGATATTTCTTCTGGCAATCTTAATTCTGATTTTTGATTCATCCAACCTGGCATTTCATGTAATGTACTCTGCATACAAGTTAAATAAATAAGGTGACAATACTGCCTTGCCATACTCCTTTTCCAATCTTAAACCAATCAGTTCTTCTATATTTGTTTCTAACTGTTTCTTCTGAGTCCACATCCAGGTTCCTCAGGACATAGGTAAGATGATCTGGTATTCCCATCACTTTCAGTACTTTTTATCGTGGACATTTTTTGAGGATATTATATTGTGATCCATGCAGTCAAAGGCTTTAGTGTAATCAATGAAGCAGAAGCAAATAGTTCTCTGGGACTCCTTTGTGTTCTCCATAATCCAGTGAATGCTGGCAATTTGGTTTCTAATTCCTCTGCCTCTTCAAAAGCCTGCCTATTCTTCTGGCAATTCTCAGTTTACATATTACTGAAACCTAGATTGCAGAATGTTAACCTGGGCAGTAGAATCCTAACCTTGCTGGCATGTGAAATGAGTGTAATTGTTTGGTAATTTGAACACTCTTTGGCATTGAACTTCTTTAGGATTGAAATGTAAATTGATCTTTTCCAGTCCAGTGGCCACTGATGAGTTTTCCAAATTTACTGGAATATTGAGTGAAGAACTTTAACAGCATCATCTTTTAGGATTTTAAATAGCTCACCTGGGATTCCATCACTTCCACTAAACTTATTGTTAGCAATGTCTTCTTAAGGGCCACTTGACTTCATTCTCCAGGATGTATGGCTCTAGATCAGTAACCACACCATCATGATTATCAGTGATGTTCATGTATTTACTGTATAATTTTTCTGTATATTCTTGCTACCTCTTCTTAATCTCTTCTAAGTCTGTTAAATCCCTACCATTTTTTACTTTCATCATGCCCATTTTTACACCAAGTGTTCCCTTGATATTTCAATCCTTCTTGAAGAGATCTTTCATCTTTCCAATTCTTTTGCTTTCTTCTATTTCTTTGCATTGTTCATTTAAGAAAACCTTCTTATCTCTCTTTGCTGTCCTCTGGAATTCTGCATTCAGTTGGGTATATCTTTCCCTTTTTCCTTTCCTTCTTTCCTTGGCTATTTATAAAGCCTCATCAGACAGCTATTTTGCTTTCTTGCTCTTTCTGTTTCCTTTGGAATGTTTTTTGTTGATGCCTCTTGTACAATAGTGTGAACCTTTGTTCACAGTTCTTTAGGCACTCTATCTATCTACCACAACTAATCCCTTAAATCTATTCATCACTTCCACTTTATATTCATAAGGGATGTTATGTAAGTCTTACCTATATGGTCTGACAGTTTTCCCTACTTCCTTGAATTTAAGTCTGAATTTTGCAGTAAGAAGCTCATGATCTGAGCCACAGTCAACTCCAGATCTTATTTTGACTGATTGAATAGAGCTTTTCCATCATTGGCTGCAAAGTATATAGTCAGTCTGATTTTGATATTGGTCATCTGTGTACTGAGTCACCTTTTGGGTTGTTGAAAAAGAGTATTTGCTATGACCAGTGAGTCTTAACAACAGTCTATGAGTCTCTGCCCTCCTTCATTTTGTGCCACAAGGTCAAACTTGCCTGTTATTGCATTTTTATTTTCTACTTTAGCATTTAAATCTCCTATGATGAATGTGACATCTTTTCATTGTTATTTTTAGATGTTGTAGGTTTTCATATGACTGTTCAACTTCGGCCTCTTTGGCATCAGTGGTTGGAGCATAGACTTGTACTACTGTGATGCTGAACAGTTTGCCTTGGGTTCAAACAGCTATCATTCTGTCATTTTTGAGATTATACCCCATTTCTGCTTGTCTCATCCTTTTTTAGACTATGAGGGCTACTCTATTTCTTCTATGGGATTCTTGCTCACAGTAGTATATGTACTGATTACCTGATTTAAACTCCCTCATTCCCAAAGTGTCCATGTTTAATCTTTCCATCTCTTATTTGACCACATCCGGCTTACTTTGGTGCATGGATCTTACATTCCAGGTTTCTATGCAACATTGATCTTTATAGCATTGGACTTTCCCTTTCATCATCAAACATACTGCAACTGAGTTTCCTTTCAGCTTTGGCTGAGTTGCTTCATTAGTACTGGAGCTATTTCTAGTTGTCCTCAGCTCTGTAGTGTATTGGATCCCTTCTGACTTAAGGAGCTCATTTTCTGGAGTCATTTTTTTTTTATCATTTTAATACCGTCCATGGAGTTTTCTTGGCAAAGATACTGGAGTGGTTTGCCATTTCCTTTTATAGTGAATCATCTTTGGTCAGAATTCTCTACTATGATTTGTTCAACTTGAGTGACCCTGCACAGCAAAGGTCATAGTTTCATTGAACTTCACAAACCCTTCTGCCACAACAAGGCAGTGATCCAGGAGGGGTATAAGTTTTTCAGCCATTCCGTAATTGACAGGCACCCCTTCAGATTCTAATTCTTTGCCAGCACAAAAGGAGCTTTTATATTTTTGTACATATGGGTCCTTTTATTCTTTCATCTTTTGGGGATATATACCTATTAGTGGTATCACTGGGTCAAACTTTTTGAGAACTTTAGTAGTTCCAAATTGCTTTCCAGAATGGTTGGACCAATTCACAGCTCCACCCACAGTGTGTTAAAGAACTTGTTCTCCCACATCCTCTCCAACATTTGTCATGTTCCTTTTTTTTTTTTGCCAGTTTTGATAATCTGACCGATGAGAGCTGGTAACTCAGAGTTTTTATTTTTTAATTTGCATTTCTCTAATTATTAGTTATTCAGAGCATTTTTATATGGCTATTGATAGTTCAGATTTCTTTTCCTGAAAACAGTCTATTCATATCCTTTGACCATTGATCAAATGGCTATTATTCTTATAAAATTGACCCAGTTTCCTATATGTCTTAGAAATGAGATCTTTATTAGAGAAACTTGTTGCAAAGCCTTACCCCCCACACATGCAAATTACCCTTCTTTCAGGTCTTAACCTAAGTCAGACTTAGTTGCAATTTCAAATTCTGTTGAATTTTGTATATATTTTAATATATTTTTCCATAAAGATGAGTCACCAAACTCATTATTATATATTCCATAATTTTATACCTTTTAGAAAACCTATCAAAATTAATTCACACAGATAAAATCATTTGTAAGGTCTTATATCAAATCCATAATGACTTAACACTGGAAAGACCTGTAGAAATCACCAGTTCCAAGCTCCTTATGTTACAGATATGGAAACAGAGGCCCAGGGAGGTGTGATAACAGACAAGGTCATGCAAGTCATACAGCAAAGATTCAAACCCTGGTCTTTGGGCTCCAAATTCTATACTCTTGCCACTCAACTACACTAGTTATTATTTCTAAAGGAAAGGGAAGTGGTCAGATACTTCTTTGTATCACTCCCCAACAATAGCCTAAACATAGTAAGGTTTAGTTTAAAAAAAACACACAAACCTAGTCACTTCACCTTTCTGGGCCTCAGTTTACTCATCTGTAATATCAATTGAACTAGAGGGCCTCCAAGTTTCTATCCATCTCTAAATGTATGATTCTATGATTTATTCATCAACATTTTCTCCAAATATAAATCATCTTTTCTTTTATCTGTCCTGAACTCAACAGAAGACATGTGCACTAGTTAGTTTCAAATGGCTTTCAGTAAGGAAACATAGCCAAATTTCCCAGCTGATCCAATAGTCTTTGAGTTTATTGAGTAAATTCAGTGGCACTGTGGAGAATCATACTTCTTAAGTCCCACCCCTCTGTGGGCAGGCTCTGTTCTTACTCTGTCTCCCCCCAAATGCCTTGAAGACAATGGAGGGCCCCGAATATTTTCAGGGTCAGTAAGATGAGGTAATCAGGTCTTTTCTTCTTGAATAAACCGAGAGCCTTAAGGGCGAATGTCAGGGTCATTGCTCTGGCAGAATACTTTCCCAGTAGTTGTTTGGCCAGCAGTGCCATATTGATTTAAAGGAGTTTGTGTTTGCCTCTTTAACCCCTGTGACCTGGCCCTTCTTTAGCCACACAAGGTACCCCAGAAGGTCAGGAAGAAGGGAGGGCTTTGGGAAATAGGACCAGCGTTGACGGGAAGCTCCTTGCACTTAGACATGAACAGTTTGCTTTTAATCCCTTCATCTACCCCTTTAGTTTCTTTTTGTTTCATTTGCCATAAACACTTGCTGTGAAGCCAACGTTCAGTTCTGAAAGGATTTTTTTTTTGTATTCCTCTCATTTCTGTTGAAACATGACACTCAAATTGGAGATGGGAGCAGAGATCAACAAACCCTGTCAGCTCTTGTCAACCCAGGTGTAACAGTGCGATCTTCTTAAATTGCTGCTAATCTGCCAAAGATCTCTTTATCTGCAGCCTCCATCATGCTGTTTGCTCACATTTGGTTAACACTTTAAATTTCTCTTTCTGAGGTGTCACTGTTTGCCATTTAGTAACTAAGAAGAACTGAGAGAGCAGCTTATAGCACAAGGATTTGGGAAGCTAGCAAAGCTGATTAGCTATTCAGGGAGAATAATCTTATTGAAAGTAGTAAGAGCTGTATAAAGAATGCTTTTCCCTTCCCCGTAACAATCTTCTAATTATGTTGTCAAGCTTGCTGTGGAGTGCTCCCCCTGTGCCATTAAGAAACCGTTTTCTATGTTAAGAAAGAAATTTCCAGATTGTGATGCTGTTTGCTGATTTTTTTTTATTGTTTAAAGAATATGTATGTATTAAACCAAACATTAAAAAAAAAAGATTCATGTGCCGCATAATTATTGAAGATGAAGCACTCAGGCAGCGGAAGGAGTGGGGAGCGGGAGGTGAGTGGGTGGGTGTGTGGGGGGAGCGGGGGAAGAGCAATGGTTGGGGGTGGGGGTGAGGATTAGTATTCTGCATCAGTGCAGGAGCCTTCACCTCTCTGGCTGGGTTCTGAATCTTGCTGGGACCTTTGTGAGCGAAATGCAGTTATAAATCGATAGCTGCTTGAAGGGTCAAAAACGGGGCCAATAGATATCTGCGAATGTGGGTTTCTGAGTGAAGCCGAACAACATTTCCGGTCGATAGATGTTCTTCATTGAATAAGAAAAACAAGAAGTTCAAATTGTGCACAGATGGGCCCTAGTGTATTCCTCCTTTCTTAATGGAAAGCATGAGGGGGAAGGAGAGGATGATTTATGCAGGAAGAAACAAACTCAGCAGTCGAGCTTGGCCTTGTTGAAAATCATGCCTCTCTTTGCTAGTCTAAACCTCGTCAGAGCAGGTTTAGGAAGAACAGGTAGATTGGTCCCTGTTTTCAGTCAAAACGTCCACTTCAAGCCTTCTACTGCCTGATAATCTAAATAATAAACAGTTTGGAGCTTTTTTTTTCACCTCTGCATGATATGTACTGGTATCAAAGGATTTTATTAAAGTCAAAAAACAGTGAAACTGAATTCCAACATGTCCTGCAGTTCAAAGTACAGTGTTCCTGTTGACCCTATCACAAATTATGAAAGTGAATATGATGCAAAGGGATTAGGGAGATGATTTGTCCTTGAATATTTTGCCATCCTGAGTTATCCTAGATTAATTGTTTCAAATATAAGAGTTTATTCATCTGGGAGTTCATTAGCTTTACATCTTTGTTGTAAAATCTTTATAGCATATTTTAGAATAGCAGCGCCCTCTGAGTACTTCACTCAGAGATGGCCACCTGCCTATAGCCTGACTTCATCTAGGCTAAAGAAATTCATCTTTAAAGTCTATTCTAGTGTTTTTTTCCCAAGATATCTTCCTGGAATCATAGAATTCTAGAGCAGTCAATTATATTTATGTGCACTATCTCTAACGTCTGCCCTCTTCTCTACTTGTGCAGCTACCTGTCTAGTTCAAACTCTCATCACTACTCTCTAGGATTATTTTTGTAGTTTCCTGATTGGTTGACCTTTCAATCTCCCCCCTCTCCACTCCAGCTTTTAAACTATCAAAATAATCTTCCAAAGACTTAGGTTTAACCAATGACATTGAGTCTGTCAAAATCCCTTAGTGAAGGCCTATTTGCCTGTAAATTAAACATAAACTCCTTAGACTCTTATTTATCTCCAGCCTTATATCACATCACTCCCATCCATGTACTCTATATTCCAAACAAAGTATATCTATTGCCCATACTTAACATTCCATCTGCTGCTTTCACAATCCTTATATTCCTTTAAAAAGGCTCAAGTGCCATATATCCTGATCCCCCAATTGTTCATGCTCTCAAATTACCTTTTACTTCTCTATGTGTGTGTTGTATCCCCATTTGAGTATTTCTTAAGAACAAGAACTAGATCATTTTTGTTGCTGCATTCTTAGGACCTAGTATAGCGCCCTTGTACATGGAAAATACTTAGTAAGTGTTTGTTGAATTAAATTGAATTAAATGAAAACTGGAATGAAGCCTTGGTTATATATTTAATACATATATTGATGCTCTTTTGTCTTTATAACACAGTCATTTAACCCTACCCCACCCCTGCAGAGTCAACCTTGCTTACAACAAAAATACATGCATATATACATACATAAACAAAAACAAGTTACAGGAACTATGTGTGTATATATATGTGTGTGTGTGTGTATGTATGTATATGTGTATGTATGTGTGTGGACTATATCTGACAATGTATACAATATTAGTTCTCCAACTCTGCCATGAAGGAGACAGTATATTTCATTATCTCTGCTCTAGGACCATCAGTCGATTTTCAGTAACACAGTTTTACTACCTTTAAGTGATCTTTTCATTTGTGTTGTGGTAAAATATCACATATGCTGTCCTCTTGGTTTTTCTTACTTAATTCCAAATTGGTTCATATAGATCTTTCCACTGAATTACTCTTATTTGAAATTTCTTTTAGTATTATAATTTCTCCTACAAATATATGCCATTTTTTTTATCATTCTCCAACTAATGGTCATCAACTTTGTTTCTAGTTCTTTGCTACCACAAAGGGTTGTGCCATTAATATTTTGGTATATATTAGACCTTTGTTTCTGTCTTTGATTTTCTTGGAGCAAATATTTAGTGATGGAATAACTTAGTTCAAGAGTATAGAAAACTTATTTACTTTTCTTTAATAATTCCAAATTGATATTTCACAGCTTTACCAACCATGTATTACTTTGTCCAAATTGGTTTGTCTTCAACATTGACTATTCCTACGTTTATTCATTTTGATAATTTCTTTTTATATAACTTTTATTTATTTTACTTTTTAAAATAAATAAGAAACATTAATTGTCTATTTCCTACCTGCCACCCCAATGGGAAAAAATGATAATCCAATAGAATAGGGGTCAAAGGATATTAACCAGTTCTTTAAAAAAAAAAAGAATTGCAAAGTATTCACAACCACAAGAAAGAATATTCCAAACCAGTAATAATAAAAGAAATGTAAATAAAAACAAGCCTAATATGTTACCTCACATTCTGAAAATTGGCAAAAATAATCCCATAGTGGAAATAATCATTGTTGAAGGGGTTATGGAATGATAGGAGCCCTAATACATTGTTGTTGGAGCTGTGAAATATTGCAATCATTTTGAAAAGCAATTTGGAATTATGCAAATAAAGTGACTAAATTCTTCATACCTTTTGAACCAGAGACTTCATTACTGGGCTTATGCCCCAAGGAAGCTATTGATAAGAAGAAAGCCACCATATACTCTGCTTTAAGAAAGGATGCATGTGATGAATACAGAGAAGTATGGAAAGAACTTTGTGAACTGATACAGAGTGAAGTAAGCAGAACCATGAAAATAATATACAAAGTTACTATAACAATGTACATAGAAAGAATAACTACACACCAAAACACAAATAAAAAGTAACAAAATTATAAAAATTAAGCAGCACTCAAAGGAAAGATATGAGAGGACACCCCCCACCCCCACTTTATGAAGATCGGAAACCCACAGGTGTCACACATTGCACATGTTTTTGGACTTTTTCAGTGTATTGATCAGTTGTGCTGATTTTTATTCCTCTCTAAAAATACCATTTATTATATGAGTTGACTCTCTGGAAGGAGAAAGGAAGGGATACTTGGGATAATTATGATGAAGTAAGAAACAGAACATCAATAAACTTGAAACCAAATAGTAGAAATCAATAAAAACTTACTAAAAATAAAAAATACCCTTTGCAACATATATGGATAGTTAAGCGAATCAAATTTCTACAGTGGCCATGTCCAAAAATATGTATGTCTCATTTTACATCTTGAGACTCTCTCTCTGTCAGGACATGGGCAGCATTTTCTTATTATTAGTCTTCGGGAATCATAGTTGGTTATTGCATTTATCAATGTTTTTAAGTCTTTCAAATCTGTTTCTCTTTACAGTGTTGCTGTTACATAAATTATTCTCCTGAGTCTGTTCATTTTACTCAGAATCATTTCATACAAGTCTTACAATGTTTCTCGGAAACTCTCCCCTTTATTATTTCTTATGACATAATACTATGTCATTAAATTCATATACCATAATTTGTTCAGGCATTCCCAAATCAATGGTCACCCTCTTACTTTATAATTCTTTGCTATTAAAAGTAAGCTGCTATAAATATTTGTGTACATATGTGTACATATAGGCCTATTGGAAGTATTTCTGTAATTCATTTCAGAATGGTTAAATGAATTCATAGCTATATCAACAGTGCATTTATGTAGTTATTTTTCCACAGTCCCTCCAAATTTTGTCATTTTCTATTTTTTGTCATTGCTAATCTAATGAGTATGAGGTTGCTCCCCAGGGTTTCTTCAATGTATATTTTTCTAATTATTAGTGATTTTGAGGATTTTTTATAATGACATTTTAGTACAAAATTTTCTATTACACAGTCAATTTCTTCCTTTGAACATTGCTTGTTCTTATCTTTTGACCATTTGTCATTTGAGGAATAGTTATTACTCTTATTAATTTGTATCTATCTTGGAATTGAGACTGAAAAACTTGCTAAAAATATTTTTTCTCAGTTGACTGCTTTCCTTTTAATTTCAGATACATTGATTTTGTTGCTGCAAATGCTTTTTAATTTTGTCATCAATTTATCCATTCTATCTTTTATGATCTTTTCTTTTCCTTGTTTCACTATGAACTATTCCACATATATATGGAATATACATGAAATACTATGTATATGTTTAATATATATAACTTTCTTCTTCAAAGAATTTTATTCATTCTTCCTCTAATTTCTTAATGATGTTACCTTTTATGTCTAAGTCATGTATGCATTTGGAAGTTATTTTGGTTTACTGTGTGAAATGTTAGTTTAAGCCTAATTTCTGATGGACTGCTTTTTAGTTTTCTTGGAAGTTTTTTTATTTGTTTTAATCTATTAGAGAGTCCTTACCCCAAGAGCAAAAATCTTTAGGCTCATCAAGCACTAGGCTACTAGGTTCTTTTGCATCTCTGTGGTCTGTGCCTAACCTGATTTACTAATCTACCTATATTTAATTAGTACCAAATCATATTGATCATTACTACTTCGTAGTAGAGTTTGAGTATTTTTCTTAACGTCCAAGGTATGAGTTAAAATTAAAGAGTTCTTTTAATTTGCATTTCTTGCACCAGAAGTGATTTGAAGCATGTTTATATGTAACTATTTTTATTTGAAAAGCTTCTTTTGAAACCTGCTCATATATTTTGACCATTTATTTATTGGAGAATGGTTTTTAAATATATTTCTTAGGTATCATATTTTATTGGTGATATTTGATGCAAGTATTTCTCTTCTCTACAGTTTCTCTAATTTCACCTTTAATAATGGGGGGAGGGGAGGAAGCAAAATCTTTTAAAATTTTCTGTAATCAAAACTATCTCTCGTTGTCTATGATATTTATCCCTTTTTTGGTTACTAATTATTTCTCCAGTCATACTTATGGAAGATGCAATCAATATACTAGACACTTGTAGAGATAAGATAAATGAGAATCTGCCCTCATAGAGCTTACAATTTAGTAGATGAAAAACTACCACCAGTAAATTCATTTCCTAGGGATTATGAGTGTCCAAGACCAAAAATGTATATTATGATATTATGACAGGATTATCTATGGAGAATGTTTAGTCTCCCAGGCAGGCTGGCTTTGTGCTCTCAGATTTAAGGTCTTGGTCTTCTAGGCTGATGTTGACCATAAATTGTAGCAACTGATTGGATTTAGAGCTATTCCAAAGATACTGCAAATTGAAGTAATGTTAAAGGGGTTAGGTGGTTGGATCACAGTGATTCAAAGGAGGCAGTAGATGTGGGGAAAAGTAGCAGCACATAGTTTACCACTAATAAGAGGAAGGAAGGGAGGGATGAAACATTTATTAAGCACCTGCTAAGTGCCAAGCACTATGCTAAGTACTTTACAAATATTATCTCATTTGATTCTAATAAGATATGATACCCAGATAGCACCATACAAAGCTTAAGGAATTTATAGTTAGGCAGGCTATTACTTCTCCAAAGACATATCAAGTGGAAGAGCCAGATATGCTAACTCCATATTGTTCTCAGCAATACACCAGGATGTCTCTCGATAAAATAGGAATGCTAACACAGAAGGAATTGAGTGATTACCTGTATAATCAATTGAATTCATTAAGCATTTATTAAGCATCTTTTCTGTGCTTAGTACTATGCTAAGTACAAGAGATACAGAGACCAAAATGAAATAGCCCCTGACCTTAAAGAATTTACAGTCTTTTGAGGGAATGCAATATATAGCCAACACCAACATAGGGTAGTGGAAGAAGCATTGAATAGATTTGGGGTCACAAGACTCGGGTTTGAATTTTGGCTCTGCTGTTCACAATCTATGTAACATTGAACAACTCCCCTTCACCTGTCTGTGCCTCAATTTCCTCGTCTGTAAAATGTGAAGTCAAATTACCTCAATCACCCCTGTCTAGCTTTGGATACAATCTTAACCACTACTTCTGCATATATTAAACTTCCTGTTTCCCTTGTCATTAATCCAACAAACATTAAATATCTATATTGTGCCAAGTACTATTCCAGACACTGGTGATTCCGTGACAAAAGTAGAACAGACCCTGGCCTCAAGGGACTTGCATTATATTGGGGAAAGGGAGCAGTAAAAAATATTTTCACAGATAAATATATAGAGCATATATTAAAAATATATAATTTCAGGAAGAGAGGGTACTTTTCATCTTTTTCAGAGTGTTGGGGATGGGGAAGAGAAAGTATAATATAAATTATCTCCAGGTTCTGCATGCTCATGACCCAGTAGTTGTCTCCTTAGTAAGGAGACAGAAATTCTAGGCCCATAGTGAGGTAAATTACTGAACTTTGAGTTGTTTCCCTGTCTTAGACTAAATTAATATAGAAATGGAAGGAAGCATATCAGTAGGGAATCAGAGCCCATTGAATGCCAAGTGTAATACGATCCATAGCATGGTAGAGATAGAACAGGCTTTAATCCCAAGGATGTTTACTTGGGGCTCAGAAATTGATTGACTTGGAGATCCTAGGATGTGGGGGTGGGGGAAATCTGGTTTGAATGGGGTATTGGGGAATGGGCAATATGACAAACTTGAGGCCCCGTCTTATACAGTGGCTTTAGGGATTCAAAGGGTTTGGGATAGGCTTGAAAATAGGCACTCAGGTAGTAGGATTTCAGGGAAACTAGAAAAGGTTCCAACTGTCGACTGCCAACCCCATGTTGAAATGGGTGATTATACTTGTGGAGAAATTTAAAATTCTTTCAAAGCCTTTATCCTCTTTTGAAATGCAAACATTCCTGAAAATAGTATGGTTAGGTCTAATTAATCACATAATTGAGATGGATTTTTCAGAGACCTTCTTCTAGAAGAGATCATTCCAAAAATGAGAGGTATTCTGGAGGAAATATTTCATTTGAGGATATAGGATCTTAGAGCTGGACTTTCCTGGTAATTCAGTTGTCCCTCTATTGTGATTGGACCATTTTCCTTTAGCCTTCATGAATCTGAATGTGGGTTTACCAAGAATAAAATTATGGAAAATGAGGTGAAATAATATCACATTATGATATCCAAAAAAATAGGTTGGCAAATAATGGCTTGGAGAGCAACAATAGAAGGGAGTTCTAAGTCTTGATGGTACTGACATTTATCCAAAAGTTTCCTAGTGCCTTTTAATGATTAATAAGGAAAGCATTACACATATTCTTTTAAATTTGGATGCTACTACATAAATCTCACACCCACACAATAGATAATCTTACTTGCATTTAAGAGAAGGAGGAGGAGGAAAAGAAGAAAAAATCAAAAGGTCATGATCTGAGTGCCTCAATAATAACTACTTAGAATATTATCAGTGACTCTGAATGAACCTATCATAATTTTAAATAACAATTATTTCTGTTATGTAATCTTTGTAACAACTTTTTAAAAAGATGGTCAAAATAGTTTACTGTCTAATAAGCTGTCTCTTCATCATCTATCTTTTGTGAACTTGTTCTTCCTTAGGGTTACTAGGGTTATGCATACATTTTTCACTTGTTGACATTTAGCTTTATACATATTGCCATGCTCTTTGATGTTGGATGGAGGTTTACCTTGATCTTCACAAATGCTAGTACCTTTTCCCAGAAATTACTTTGCATGTAATTTGATGTGTTCCTGTTGAATCCTCCCCTTCCCCTTAAAAAAAGAAAATGTAAGATCTTTAAGGGTAGGGTTTGTTTTGTTGTTGTTTTCACATACTTAGTACTTAGCAAAATGTCTGGCTCATAATAAGTGCAAAATAAAGATTCCTTGAGTAAATGAGAATCACAAGACTGTAGTTTGATAGAAAAAGCGCCAGATTGGGGATCACAATATGTAAGTTCTAATCCTGTTATTTCTGCTAGCTTGCTATATGACGCTGGGCAAATTATTTAATGTCTCTGGGTCCCAAGTTCCTTGTTTGTAAAATAAGGGAGTTGGAGAAGATTGGTGACTTCAAAACATTTCCAGTTGTGTAATTCTTTACTTTAAATAAAACTTCAATGGACTGATTTTCTGCAAAGTATTTTTAAAAGATTTATTTTTTTTACTAATGGTATAATTTTAATTCTTAAAATATCATGTTTTCAAATTGTTACAGGGCACTACTTGCAAATGACCTCTGACATGCCTGAGGAAACCCTAATTTTCTTGGTGAGTTGAGTTTTCATTGATCGCTCATATACAACCACTTTAATGCCCAGTGTATTCTTCTTTGCTAGCTTGCTAGCTGAAGATGTAGCAAAACCATTTTCAAAATAAAAAACAAAGCTTGTAACTTTGACCCCTCTTTTCCATAATATATGTTGGTGTTGTCCATCCCAGCTTGCCATTCTCTACCTCCTTTCCATCTACCCCATATACATTTCAGTTTCTCTGTCAAGCAAACACAGATGCTCTGCTCTTATGTATGGCTCATTGGAGGATGTTCTTCCTCTCAAGTTAGGCACCAAGTAGGCATTGAAGCTATTTTCCCCTCTTAGGTTGTATCTAACTTGTTTTTCTTCCAGTTTTCTATACAAATCTTCCATTTTCCACCTTAAAAATTTACCATCCTTCCCCCACCTCATTCCCAATAGCTGAGAAATATCACTTTCTCTTTATGACCAGATCTTCCTTTGCAATCCTTTGTATGCTAACCAGTTTTCCAGTTTGTGCCCCCTCAAAATTAAGACTTTAGGAGATGGGAAATGAGAAGATTCCATTTCACAAATTAATTTTATTCAAAATCTACCATCATTAGAAACCATTTATTTAGTGAAGAAGGGTGAAATTGGCTTTTGGTAATAACTGTTATAAAATTGGGAATACTATTTTCCTTTACTTCAAAAATGAATTTTTATTGGATTATTTCAGGTCATCATTTTTAGCTTTTAAAATTCCACAGTTTCATTTTCAATTGTCCTAAGCTTGGTTTTTAAATACCTTTGTAATTTTCCATAGCCATGGAATTCTCTTTTTAAAATTTTGCTTTTCTAACACATAAGAGGTACAATAGAGTAACAATTTCAGAGTAAGAAAGACTTGGTTCAAGTCATCCTCTGACATATGCTAGTTTGGTGGCCAAGGACAAGCCATGTAACCTCTTAGTGTGCCAGGCAAGTCTCTAAGACCCTAGGTAATTTCTCGCTGAGAACTTGCTACACTTGCTAAATGAGATGTTCATATGCACATGCACACACATGCATAGATAAGTTTTATATATATATACATATATATATATATACACACATATACACACACACATACACACACACTCATACACATATACATACATTCATACATATGTGGGTATACACACACATATACATCACAGCGGATAGAGAGCTGGCCTTGAAGCCAAGATGACCTGAATTTTACCTTGCTTCTGACCGTGATGGCTATATGACCCTGGGCAAGTCACTTATCCTTTCAATACTCTAGGCAACTCTCTAGTACAGTAAGTTATAAAGAGAGTGCCAATCTACATTGGTAGAATTTTCTTACTTCAGAATTCCCCATACCAATGAGATCCCTAGGTCAGTCTCTATTCCTATTTCTAACACTCTAACTTTCTTTCTTTCACTCTTTGTCTCTATGTCTCTGTCTCTCTCTCCCTCCATACACACACATACACACACACAAACACATGCATGCATGCACACACACAATATTACTAGAAGTCTGAAAACTAGTTTAATCATATCTGAATCTCTTCTACATATGATTCAAAAATTGAATTTGTAGATGTTTATTTCATTAGTTATCAGATGTACAGGATTTTATATCTAAAAATCATTATGTAGTTTTATATTACAATTGCTCAGGGGCCAAACTATTAAATTCCCTCAAGGTTCCATGTCTAAATATTTAACTATAGTAAAATGGATGTATTCTGTTTTGTATTATACTTGCTGTAAGTGATTCATTAGTCCTTCTAAGTTGTGATTAATAGTAAAGAAAGTTAACAATAAGGATGATTTAGGATTAGATGTTGGCATGATGGGTTAAAAAAGCATAAGAAGAGTTTAAGATCTGGAATGGGCAGAAAAAAATATATGACCCAAGGAACAAGGAATCCAGTAACCATGGGATTGGATCGGATGAAGTGAGAGAGTTTTAATTATGGTTCTTGATGATGGGAGACAGAAGACATGAAGGAATAGGAGAGAGAGTGTTAAATCTGAAATATTGAAGACTTTATTATCATACAATACAGAGTGTGCCTGATATGGCAAGGTAATTTTATAGTGGATTCAAAGAATACAAGGAATTGTGAGGTTAAGGTGTGTAGAGGCTCATCCACATTCTACTGAAATTATGAAGATAATGGCTGGGATTTGGAGCAGAAATGAAAAATGTAAACCAAGAATTAAATTATCTAACAAGAAGGAAGTTGGTTCAAAGGATTGTAGCTATATAGATGAGAAAGTTAAAAAAGATGTAAAGTTTGGACTTGAAATGATGAGAAGTAGAAATAGGGTGGTTGACCCATAATTTACAGATGTCAATAGGAATTGAGGAGGCATACCTTTCTTCTTCAATTGGGGTGGGAAGGTGGAGCCAAGATAGTGGAGTAGAGGTAGCAACTCATCCAAACTCTCCCAACATTCCTTTTCAAACAACTTTAAAAATAACACCTCAAATCAAATTCTGGAATTGCAGAGCCAACGAAAGATCAGGGAGAGACAGTTTTCCAGCACAAGACAATTTAGAAGATGAGCAGGAGAGGTCTGAGGCACCAGGATTGGGGCCAATCTGGAGCCCATGCAGTAGAAACACTAGCTGTGGGCCTTGGAAGCAGCGACAGCAATAGCAGCAGCAGCTTCAGAAGCTCTCAGCACAGAGGTGGTAAAGGGTCAGATAACTAGTCAGAAAGAGATTACAGGGGCTTTTTGCTGGCAGTAGGTACTGGACATGGCACTGTTTGGCAACTCTATTGCCAATATACAGTTCTGGGTCACAGTTGCAGGGTAGAAAGGAACATTTATAGTCAATCACAAGGGAACAGGGGCCCTGGTTGCAGTTTCAAAGCAAATAGGAACACTAACACTTGTGGCTGCAGGATGGCAAGGGAACTTGTCACAGTTCTAGGGCCAAGAGACCTGGTAGTACTTATACCTACAGGAAAGCAAGGGCCCTGGTAGAGACCAGAGTGCAGATTAGGAGAACAGTGACCACACCTCTCCATACCTCATACCACTTTGGTAGCAATGAAAGTAGCAGACCCTTAGAACTAGCTCTGAAAACAGCAACATGAAAAGCCTAAAGCTGAAGATAGTGCCTCCCTGGCCCCAGGAGAACAGAGCCATAAAGTTCAGTCAAAAGAATGAAAAAAAAGAAGAAAGTGTGAAATATCTCTTCAGAAAAACAGTTGATCTGGAATATAGATCAAGAAGAAATAATTTAAGAATTATTTCACCACCTGTAAGCCATGATCAAGAAGAGTCTAGACATCATATTTCAAGAAAGTATCAAAGAAAACTGCTCTGATATCGGGCAAAATAGAAATTGAAAGAATCCACTGATTACCTCCTGAAAAAGATTCCAAAATGAAAACTCCCAGGAATATTAGAGCCAAATTCCAGAGCTCCATGATTAAAAATAAAATGCTCTAAGCAGCAAGAAAGAAACTATTCAAGTATCATGGAGCCATAATCAAGATCAAACAATATTTGGCAGCTAATACATTAAAGAAGAGGAGAGCTTGGAATATGGTATTCCAGAAGGCAAAGGAACTAGGATTACAACCATGAATACCCATTCAGCAACACTGAGTATAATCCTTCAGGATAAAAATGAATATGTAATGAAATAGAAGACTTTCAAGCATTCTGCTGAAAAAAAAGCAGAGCTGAATAGAAAATTTGACATTCAAACACAATACTTAAGAGAAGCATAAAAAGGTAAATATAAAAGAAAAGTCATAAGAGACTCAATTAGGTTAAACTGTTTACATTCCTATATGGGAAGATAATACATATAGATCATAAGAACTTTAGCATTGTTAGGGCAGTTAGAAGGAGTCTACATAGACAGTGTACATGGATGTAAATTGATTATGTTGTGATGATCTAAAAATAAATGAATGGAGAATAAAAGAACATACACTGGGAGAAGGGAGTGGGAGAGGAAGAATGGGGAAAATTATCTCACATAAAAGTGGCACACAAGGAAGAATTTTGGAAGGAAAATGGGAGAAGGGTGGCAACAAATGCTTGAACCTCATTCTCTTCAAAATTGGTTCAAATAAAAAATACACTGACACACACACACACTCAGTTTGATATAGAAATCTATCTTACACAATAGGGAAGTAGGAGTGGAAAGGAAAGGGAATGAGAGAAAGGGATGGGGTGATAAAAGGAAGGTGGATTGAGGGAGGCAGTGGTCAGAAGTAAAACAGACTTTTGAGGAGGGACAAGGAAAAAGATATAGAGAAGGATAAACAGAAGGAAATAGGATGGAAGGAAATATACAGTTAGTAATTATAACTGTGAATGTGAATGGGATAACTCACCCATGAAATGGAAGTGGATACCAGAATGCATTAGAAACCAGAATCCAAAAATATATTGTTTGCAAGAAACATACTTGAAACAGAGAGACACATACAAAGTGAAAATAAGAGACTGGAGTAGAATCTAATATGTTCAAGCTGAAATGAAAAAAAAAGCAGAGATAGTGATTGTGATCTCATAAAAAAGCAAAAATATATCTAATTAAAGGAAATGATCAGGGAAATTACAATTTGCTAAAAAAAATATAAAAGATACCATAAATGAAGTAATATAAAAAAATTTACAGCAAATTATTTTTCTGAGAAAGACCTTATCTCTCAAGTATATAGGGAATTGAATCAAATTTATAAAAAACAAAAGGCATTCCCAATTGATACTCACAGGTTATGATTTGTCCTTCATTCCTGAAGAGGACCGTGACAACAGGGAGATGATGACATAACTTGCAATTGACTTTGATTTAAGTGAGGGAGGGCTGTGCAAAGTTAGCAAGCTCACTTTCTCCTCCATAGCTGTCTAGGTCCAGTGGTCAAATACTGACCAGGATGACTGGAGATGGCTCAGGATGCAGCGGGAGTCCTTGGCCCTTTTAAGCTAAGATCTTTTCAAGGTCTAACTTTGAATAAGGCAACACTCATTCAGTGAATAGGCCTCTTTAAGATGACCAAAGGATAAGAACAGGCAGTTTTATGAAAAAATGTTCTCTATCATTACTGATGAGAGAAATGCACATGAAAATGACTCTGAAGTATCACCTCACACCTATCAGAAATTACTAATGCTCTAAGGGATGTGGGAAAATAGGTACACTAATAAACCTTAGGTAAAGTTGTGAACTGGTCCAACCATTCTGGAGAACAATTTGGAAGTATGCCCACAGAGCTATAAAACTATGTGTACCCTTTGACCCAGCAATACCATTGTTAAGTCTGTATTTCAAAGAGATCAAAAAAAAAAAGGACAAGAGATTATATATACAAAATATTTATAGCAGCTCTTTTTTGTGGTGGCAAAGAATTGGAAATTAAGTGGATGTTCATCAACAGGGGAATGACTGAACAAGTTTTGACATATGATTGTGATGAAATACTATTGCGTTATAAGAAATGATGAGGTAGATGTTTTCAGAAAAACCTGGGAAGACCTCTGTGAACTGATGCAAAATGAGCAGAACCAGGATATCGTTGTACACAGTAGCACCAATATTATAATGATAATCAACTGTGAAAGATTTAGTTACTTCTGATCAAATAATGGTCCAAGACAATTCCAAAGGACTCATGTTGAAAAATGCTATTCACCTACAGAGACAGAACTGATGAACTCTGAGTGCAAATTGAAATAAATTTTCTCACTTTCTTTATTTTCTTATTTTTTTGTAATGTGGTTATTGAAGAAACATGTTTTGTATGATTTCACATGTGTAATTGATATCATATTTCTTGCTCTCAGCAGGTGGGAGAGAGGCTGGAGGGAGGAGGAGAATTTGGAACTTAAAAATGTTTTAAAGAATTGAAAATAAGTAATATTTTTTAAAAAGAGGTTGGAATAACGACACCTACAGGAAAAAAAGGACAGTGGAAAACTTATCATTATCTAGAAAGAAGCAAATTTCCAGAGAGACAAGGAAAAGAAGAAAAACGATTAGAGATAGGTCAACAGTAGAGCTCCAGTGCAACAGATTTCACAATGCAAAGTAGCAAATGCAAGAGAGGGCTAGGGGAATGTGGGCTTGAGCTTCAGTGGGTAAGAATCTTATGTATATGACAGTTTGAGTAGATAGGTGGTAGTAAAATATTTGGGCCAGAAATGCCACATGTAGAGAATAGGAAAGTAATGGATTAATGGGTAAGGGAGACAAAGCAAGCAGCATTTATTAAGCACCTACTGTAACTAGGCTCTGTGCTAATCACTGGGGATACAAATACATACAAAAAGACAGTTCCTGTTTTCAAGGACTTCACATCCTAATAGGAGAAGACAACATGAGAAAAAAGAGCTGGGGAATGGGTGGGGCAAGATAGGGAAAATTACCCAAAGCGAGAGGGATATGGTGACAAAGTTTGGAAAGTCACAAGCAGACCCAGATGGAAATGAAAGGTGGCCAGCCTGAGGTTCTTCCTAAAATGGAGGCACCTGAGAACTTACCAATGAAAAAAAAAGAGGGGATGTCCCAGGATGAGAAAGTCATAGGGGCAGATGGATGTTCCAAGGTGAGGAGGACCTCAGCACTGAGAGAAGTTTCAGCTGGCATGATGGCAAAGTTAAAAAAAAAAGTCAGAGGCAAGAGGTAAATAAGAAGTATATAGAAGTGTAACATTGAGGTTGAAGGTAACACAGTGGATAGAGTGCTGTACTGGAAGTAAGGAAGACCTGAGTTCTAATCCAGCCTCAGACACTAGCTGTGTGATCCTGGGCCAGTCATTTAATCTCTGTCTGCCTCAGTTTCCTCATCTTTAAAATGGGAATATTATTTGTACCTCTCCCCCATTGTTGTTGTGAGGATAAAATGAGATGATACTTGTAAGGCACTTTGCAAATTTTAAAGTGCTACATAAAAGCTCTTATTTAACTTAGAGTTTCCTAGGAAGAAAAATAGGACAAAAGTAAAGAAAAATTTCTTTAAAAAACTGACCAGAAACAAGAAGAACTGATCATGCATTCAAATAAGCACGTTGTGAGACTATTTGTATGTGCCACGTGAGAGCCAAATAAATGCACAGAATATATTTATTTGACTATTGTCACACGTACATAGGATCTCTCACTGAAATAAATGCATTCTTGGTGTTTATTTCAATACATAATCATTTAAATAAACACAGCTGTGCTTATTTCTCTGTGAACTACTCTACATAGACAAACCCCTCACCTGGAGCTCAGTACCTCAGAATATTATCAAAAAGTTAGTAACAATCCTGGAAAGAAATCTAGTTTCCCATGATCACCCTAAAAATGACCATTGAAAAACTGAAAAGAAATAAAAGTGCTAGGAATCCTCAGGAGAAAACTAACTTAGTAAAAATACAATAAGTGTGTCAGAGGAAAAGTTTTGACACACTTTAGGAAAAAAAAAACATTTGAATAGAAAAAGCAAAGGGAAAACATTATAAGAAAGGCATACCAAAATGATATCACAATTAGGTCCAGAATGCCCACAATTTTAGCAAGTAGTTATTAGACCCACTAAAAGATTAAAGGAAAAAAACAAAACCAGAGGTGGGAGGAAAATCAGGAGGAATTTTAAAGATCTGAATGCAGCTTTAAAATCTTGGGAATAACAACAGCTCATATTTATATAGTGCTTTAAGATTTGCAGAGTACATTATTTCATTTTATAATCTCTAAAATGGGGGGGGGAGAGAAAATGCTGTTATTATCACCATTTTATGGATGAGGAAACTGAGACTTAGAGAGGTTAAATGACTTAGCCAGAGTCACACAGCTGCTATGTGTCAGAGATCAAATCTGATCATGAAGGAAGAAATGTATATGTCTAAAAAATTCTAGTGAAGAGATGAAGAAAATACTTGATGAAATGTAATGTAGAAAAAATTTTAAAATTTATGAACAAGTTATGTGGCAAGTAGGCAAGAGTATTGAGCTTCGAGTCAGGGAGACTTGGGTTCAAATCTTACCTCAGACACTTAACTAGCTGTGTGACCCTATGCAAGTAACTTCTGTCATGCTCAGTTTCCTCACCCATAAAGTGAAAGGGCAAACTCAGTCTCTAAGATCCCTTGCAGTTCTAAATCCTTGATGCTATTATTCTATGGACTAAAATCAAAATTATTGGTATGAGAAAAGACAGAAAGAAATAGAAACGGGGGCAGCTAGGTGGCGCAGTGGATAGAGCTCCAGTCTTGGAGTCAGGAGGACCTGAGTTCAAATCTGGACTCAGACACTTGACACTTACTAGCTGTGTGACCCTGGGCAAGTCACTTAACCCCATTGCCTAGCAAAAAAACAAAAAAAACAAACAAAAAAAACCCAAAACAACAAACCAGAGCAAAAAGAAATAGAAACAAAAGCAGACAACTATGAAAAATTGAGAAAAGATTTGGAAGCAATCCAGATAAAAGTTACTTAATTATATGCTATATCACAGTGAGTAAATCTTAGAATTATAAATAAGCATTTATTAAATGCCTACTATGTGCTGGAGGCCCCACAGTAAGTTCTGAGGAAACAAGTTCAAAGAACAAAATAAACTGCACCTGCAGGGAGATTACACTTAATGTGGAAGAGAATAAGCACACAACATAAATCTAAACAGCATAATTAGAAATAAATACAAATATATGCAAGTCAGTCAACAAATTCTCATTACATGTTAGGCACTGTGTTAAATGCTCAGGTCTGCATAACAAAGCAGTTAAAAATAAGGGAGATTGAGAGAGAAGGCACTAGCAATTTGGGGGTTGTGAGGAACCAGGAAAGATTTCATGCAGAAGTTTGCACATGAGCTCTGTCCTAAAGAAATAGAAAGAGTTTGATGGGGAGGAAAAGGGGGGATGCATTCCAAGCATGTGGGATAGCTAGAGCAAAAGCTTGGAAATGGGAGATAGATAATCAAATGAAGAACAGAGAGAACACCAATTAGGCCATATTGTAGAATGTGGGAGGGGGTGTATTGTCCAGCTAGGAAAATACATTAGGGCCAGGTGGTAAAGGGCTCAAAAAGCTCAATACAGTAGTTTCTATTTTATATAAGAAGCAAGAGGAAGCCATTAGAGTTACCTTAGTAGGGGAGATACACAGTCAAATCTTCACTTAAGGACAATTATTTTAGTAGTAGTATGTTGAGATATGGGAAATATCAGAGAAGATATACTCCATTATATTTATTATTTATATTATAACTTATTATATTTAACAAAGCTGTTCAAGAAAATTTTCCAGCTATCAAAAGCAAGTTACACTGCAAATAGAATCACAAGAAAAAATTCTAACGTCTACTCATCCAAGCATATAATCATCAAACTTTAAAATTATGATCATAATAACAAAAATCCTTAAAGTATATTCAGAAAAAGAAAGGTGCAAGTTTTTCAGAAAGAACAGCAACAACCACATTTAGAGTCTGATGAGAAGGAACAAAAAATTGGAACATAATATTTATAAAATTTAAAAAGATTCAATTGGATACCTCGTGTATTTCCTTACAAATTTAACTATTCTCTTTGAAAAATAAAAAAATGCATGTAAAACTCAAAGTACCTGAAAAAGTTATAAAGAAAAGAAATACTTTGAAAAGAATAGTTGACACTTAAGCAGAGAAACACCAACAAGAAAAAAATTGATATTATTCAATTTTAATTAACGAGTTTCATATTAATGTGAGAGTCTACCCAGAGTAATAAACTATTACTTAAGTTACTAATAATACAACTGGGCTTGGCAGAAAAGTAAAAGAGAACAAAACATTGAGGGACCAAAAAACAAAATGAACACAAATAGGAGTACATGTGCAAATGGGCATAAATAATGGAAAAATAAAATAGAAAAATAATGTAAATTAAGAAATGAAATTAATAATATCGAGATAAAGCTCCTATTTTTGACAAAATGTAATACAAGTTTTAGAGATACTTTATAGAGATAATAGTATAAACATATTGGGTCTTTCTGTATTCACTCATTAGCAAATAGCAAAATAAGATAGATTATATACATACACACATTTGTAAATGTAATGACAAATATAATTTGCCTAAGGGAAAAAGAGGTATTATTTTACTGATTAAGACAGTGAGACTCAGACTGGCTAAGTAATATGTTAACACAGACCAAGAGCTGATCGTGTACTGCCTTTTCTTCCTCTGACTTGTCATTAACTGCATACACTTGCATGAAGTCGGTTAGCCAGGAAATGTATCAGCATTTCCTTGATTTATCGGAATAAGCCCCTACCCTAAGTTCCAGTACTAGAAAATATACCCAACTTCATAAGAGATGATGCTGTCACTTGAGGAAGAGAAAAGAATACCATAAAAAATTAAGGCCAGAAAATAAAATAACAATGGCCTTTCAACCTCTGAATTCTTCTCAAACAATGTGTAAGGTGCAATGTGAAAGGAGTGTGAGAAAATCACAACTTGGTTTAGGTGGAATTCCACTTCAGAAAATGACACATAATTTTGGTTGGAATGACTGCTGAAGGATATAACAGAGGAACATTTCATTGCTGAGCTGTTTGAACTGGCATTGACTTCTTTGCAAACAGACCACTGTCATGGCTAGTATATTTGTCCTTTAAGTGCTTTAATATTCACCCATAAATGGGAAGGGAAAATGGGTGATAATACAGGGGAAAGATGTCCTTTCCAGTCCTTTCCAATCCTCTAGGTTTCAAATTCCACTGAAGTGCCTTTGATTTAGCAATTCTAGATAGTTCTAGTTGTTGGAAGAAATCTACCTTGTGCCACTCAATCAGAGATAAGGAGAAACTAGTTTTTGTCTGATGCCATGTATGAATGAAAAGATCATGAAATATACCTAAGGGAGAATCTTGTAAGGAAAAAAAACCCTCAGGTTATATCCTCAACTGCTGATGTAAAGGTACCATGATACAGTAGTGAGTGTTGAGCTTGGAATTAGGAGAGATTTGAGTTTGAATTGAGACTCTTAGTTGTGTGACCTTGTAAAAGTCATCTAGCTTATTTTTACCTTAATTTCTCTATGCAACAAATAGGGATAAGACTTGTAGTGTGTTGTGAGGATCAGATGAAATAATGTATGTTAAATATATTGCTATATAAATGTAGTTACTATGTAGAACAGCTTGGCTAATTAGGTTAGTTAAATATTTGTGTATTATCATGTATTATTCCTATGATCTTTTTGTTTCCATTTATTACATATTTATCTAACTTTGAGGAAAACTTCTGAGTTTATTTAGGGTTTGGTAATTTATTGACTTCCTAAGATTTTTTTTTTAAAATTTCATTAATCCTCTTTTTCCATATGTTGATGTATGTCTTAGAGATGTAATTGTTCTTCTGAGGACTGCTTTAACTGCATCTCAGAAATTGATGTTTTCTCATTGCCATCTTTTTCTTTTACAGAGTTTTTAATTGTTTCTATGATTTCTTCTTTGACATGTTCAAGATATCAATACTTGGCTTCCATTTTCATCTATACAATTTGCTAGTTTTCTCAGTAATAATAATATTTTAAGCACTATATTTTATTGAATTATTGTCTGTAAGTGATGTATGGTATTTCTGCATCTTATATACATATTATAGAAGGAGGAAGAGGAGGGAAGAAAGGGGATAAGGAGTAGGGGAAAAATAGAAAGAGACAGACAGGCAGATAAAGAGAAACAGAGACAGAGAAAGAAACAGAGACAGAGAGAGAATTTGTATATTTATGTGTCCCCTAGTATGCAATATATTTCTGTAAAGGTACTACAAGATACTAAGACATCATATATGTAAATACATATATATATCTACATTCCTATTACATACATATATAAAACCCACATATGTTCCCATTCGGAAAGTACCATAATGTCTTTCAAACATAATTTCTCCAGCAGAGTCCCAATTCAAACTCAGATCTCATCCAATTCCATATTTAACACACTTTCACTACTTCAGAATGCCTTTATATCATCAATTTAAGATTTAACCAGAGAGTTTTTTTTCTTTATAAGATTTTCCCTTAGACTCTATTTTTTTTTTATTTTTTTATCTTTCTTGAAATTTATTCTGCTCTGGAAAAGAATATTAAAGGTTTTTTTTTTAATAGTTATTATGTTGCTCTCGGTCTTCTGGTGAATCAATAACTTTTTCCTTTGTGGATTTAGCTGTTACATCACTTGGTGCATAAACATTCCATGGTGATATATATATTTTTTTCATTGTCATTAGTCCTTTTAAGCAAAATATAGTTTTCTTATTTATATCCTTTGATATAAAATTTGCATTAGAAAATTTTAATTTCTGATTTCATGATTAGAACTCCTGTCTTCTCTAAAAAACACTTGATTAATAGTAAATTTTATTTCATTTTATCATTTTCATTCTGTCTTTATTTTAGGCATTATTCTTGTACACAGTAAATTGTTGAGTTTTGTTTTCTTATCAACTCTGCCTCTCTTATTTTAATGAGTTGTTTAATCTAATCACCTTTGAAGGTATAATTCTTAGGTTTGTATTTTACTCCTTTTATTTTTAGACTGGTTTTTATTCAGTTTAAAAAATTTGAGTCAGTATTATGGCACTACCCTTGTACTAATTTCATCTTTGTTTATTTCCACAGTCTCTCCTTCCAAATCCAAGTTACCTGCCCCATTCCATAATCCTTAAATTTAAGTTGTGAATTTAGCATTCTTTCTTTTGTTTATCAATTTATTTCTCTCCCTCTGCATGCAGATAAGAATGTAGTTCAAAATCCATTATTCCCTGTCTTTCCCCTTTATTCAACTTCTTAATTTAAGTAAGAATTTTTGGTGCCCCTTTTCCAAGATGTGTTCATTTTATTTTTTTCCTTATATATACACACATCTAGATTTTTTGAATATTATTCTCTCATGCATACATGCTCTCTCTCTCTCTCTCTCTTTCTCTCATATATATACATATATATGCATATATATATACACAAACATACATACATACACATACACACATTCCCTCTTCATCCTCTTTATGGCCTTTGTGATATGTAAGTTGTTTTTTTTTTTAATCTCATTCTATCATTCTTTCCTGTTATTTTCTGTTTTTTTTTTTTGTTTTGTTTTGTTTTTGGTGTGCCTACTTTTTTGTACTCTCCTCCTAGGAATGTCAACTGATGAAGCAACCTGTGTGGTTTGGTGGAGGTTTCTCTATAATTCTGAGTTGTGAAGCTCAGTTCTAGTTCCTCCCCTTACCATGATCACTGACTTCTGCTAAGGTGGAAATATCCTATCTTTGGATCTGTATTTCCTTACCACCCAGGATAGGGAAGACCCACAGGGGCCAAACATCTCCTGAGGTGAAACACAACCCTAGGAAATATCACTCTTATTCCCCTCAAAATTAAATACATTATGAAGCCTCTCTCTCTCTCTCTCTCTCTCTCTCTTTGTCTTTCCTCTTAAATTCTTATTATTATACATCAGGGGCACTCCTTCATTTCCTCTTCTAAGGTGAAATGAGCCTTCCATTTTAGCACCACCATCCAGTTCCTCCTCTTTGCTGCTCTTACCTCACTCTAATTTCTCAGAATTGTTTCAAGGCCCAAGAAATTATTATCCCTTTTCCCCATTCAGTTTCCCACTGTTATTCCCCCTCCTCCTCCAAATATTCATCAAGTTATGGGTGACATGGGTTTCAGGTCACAGAATAATAATTCAATTCTTCCTTCATCTCTTCTCCTGACTCTTTAATGTACCTTTTAGACTTTAGCCCTTTCGATTCTTTTGACCTTTGCTATTTTTTTCTTTGCTCTTTCTTTTAATCTTCAATCAGATTTCATTAAAATAAGTTTTTCTTGCCCTAGAAACTTGTTAGAAATGGTTTAATTGCTTGTTCTTTTCCTAACATTTGTACTTATTTGCCTTTCTGCTACTTGTCCTGTTGAAGTGCTTGCAGGTTGAATGATCTGCTTACCTCTTTTTTTTTTTTTTTGCAAAAATGACTTGAATGTTTCTCTTTTGTTGATGGTTCATGTTTTCATTTATTATTAAGCTAAGCTTTGTAGAATATGCTATTTGGTTGTATGTCTCTACCTTCTTTTCTTTTCTGCAATAAGAATGTGAATGGGAACAATGAAAGATCTGTGATTTCACCACAGACCTGTGATTGCATTGATTTAGGGAGCTTCTGGATAAAAAAGCTTCCTTGACCAAGACAAATCAAGACTTTCTGTGCAATTTATAATCTTGGAGATTTGCCTGAAACATTTAGTTGTTAAGTGACTAGATCAGTGTCACACAGTCAGTGTATATTAGTTCATGGCCTTGACCCCAGGTCTTTCTGATTACAATATCTATTTTCTATCATTTGCACTCTAGGGAATATCATATTGAAATCTTGCCTTTAATTTATAGTAGATTAAAGGTAATTCATGGTATCATAGATGTAGAATTGTAAGGGACCTTCAATGACATTGAGTTTACTCATTTGACAGATGAGAAAACAGGACAAGAGCATTTTAAATTGCCTGCCTCTGGTTTCACGGCTACTAAGTATCTGAAATAGGGTTTGAACTCAGTTCTTCCTTATTCCAAGCCTACTGTTCTGTCTACTGGCCACCATTTGCAAGGGGGCTTTTCTGGGCTATTCAATTTGATTTTTCTTCATCACTATAGGTCTTCCAGATTCCTTGAAATTTTTGTTTTGTTTTGCATTGAAATTCTGAAATTTAATCGCTACATGCCTTGGGTTTTCATGTATTTTTTTCCCCTCTGTCAGCGACTTGTAACTTCTACCAGTCATTACTTTCCTCTCTGGTTAAACTTTTAAGTATTTTTCTAATATTACTCCTTGCTATACATTATTCAGACTGTTCAGTTTATCATGTTTTTTTTTTCCTCAGATAGCTATTTATTTATATATCAGAGAGCTTTATATTATCTCTGTTCATATTTTCAATTTTGGTCACTTTGGCTTATATAGGTGTCATGTGTTCTTTTAAAGAATTTTGTGTAGAATAATTTTACATATTATTTGTATCTAATGGTAGCCATCTCTAGGGCAGGGTAGTGGGAGGGAAGAAAAAAAGGGAAGAAAAAAGAAATTTACGTGATAACCTTATTATGTATTTAAAAGGAATAGCAAGTTGTATACAATAGACTCGTGGTTTCATGTGCAATCATATTTTTATTATACCATGTTATAGAAATGCTTGTTTTATTCCATAAATTTAAAAAAAGAATTTTGTCACTCCATCATTTTGTGCAAGTCTATCCATGTTTTTCTAAGATCATTGAGCTCATCACTTCTTATAGCACAGTAGTATTCCATCACAATCATATATCACAACTTGTTCAGCCATTCTCCAATTGATTGGCATCACTGCAATTTCTGGTTCTTTGCCCCCGCAAAGAGAGCTGCTATAAGTATTTTAGAACATATAAGTTCTTTTCCTTTTTCTGTAGTCATATTGGGAAACAGGTCTGATAGTGGTATTGCTGTGTCAAAGGGTATAGGCAGTTTAATAACTCTTTGGCCATAGTTCCAGATGGCTCCCCAAAATAGTTGGATTACATTTAAACTTACTGTAGACATTATGAAATATTTAGGAGTCTACCTCCCAAAACAAACCCAGGAACTCTATGAACAAAATTACAAAACACTTTTCACACAAATAAAGTCAGATCTAAATAATTGGAAAAACATCAGCTCATGGGTAGGCCAAGCTAATATAATAAAAATGACAATTATACCTAAGCTAATTTACTTATTCAGTGCCATACCAATCAAACCACCAAAAAAATTATTTCATAGTTAGAAAAAATAATAACAAGATTCATTTGGAAGAACTAAAGGTCCAGAATATCAATGGAACTAATGAAAAGAAATGCAGGGGAAAGTGGCCTAGCTATTCCAGATCTTAAATTGTATTATAAAGCAGCAATCATCAAAACTGCTTGGTACTGGCTAAGAAATAGAGTGGTGGATCAGTGGAATAGGTTAAATATACAAGACATAGTAGTCAATGTTAATAGTAATCTTTTATTTGATAAACCCAAATACCCCAGCTTCTGGGATAAGGACCTACCCTTTGAAAAAAACTGGTGGGAAAACTGGAAAAGAGTATGGCAGAAACTAGGCGTAGACCAAAATCTCACACCATATACCAAAATAAAGTCAAAATGGGTTCATAATTTGGATACAAAGGCTGATATTATAAGCAAACTGGGAGAGCAAGGAAGAGTTTACCTATCAGATCTATGGCAAACAGAAGAATTCATGACCAAGCAGGAGATAGAGAACATTACGAAAAGCAAAATCGATAACTTTGATTACATTAAATTGAAAAGTTTTTGCACAAACAAAGCCAATGTAACTAAGATTAGAAAGAAGGTAGAAAATTGAGAAAGAATTTTTACAACCAATCTCTCTGATAAGGGCCTCATTTCTAAAATATATAGAGAATTAAGTCAAATCCATAAGAATGCAAGTCATTCCCCAATTGATAAATGGTCAAAGGATGTGAACAGGTGGTTCTCAGATGAAGAAATTAAAGCCATCTATAGTCTTATGAAAAAAGGCTCTAAATCACTATTGATTAGAGAAATGTAAATCAAAACAATTCTGAGGTATCACATCACACCTATCAGATTGGTTAACATGACAAAACAGGAAAATGATAAATGTTGGAGAAAATGTGGGAAAAATTGGAACACTAATGCATTGTTGGTGGAGTTGTGAAATGATCCAACCATTTTGGAGAGCAATTTGGAACTATGCCCAAAGGGCTATAAAAATGTGCATACCCTTTGACCCAGCAATAGCACTTCTAGGGCTATATTCCAAAGAGATCACACAAATGGGAAAAGGACCTACATGTACAAAAATTTTCATAGCAGCTGTTTTTGTGGTGGCAAAGAATTGGAAATTGAGAGGATGCCCATCAATTGGGGAATGTCTGAGCAAGTTGTGGCATATGAATGTGATAGAATACTATTGTGCTATAAGAAATGATGAACAGGCTGACTTCAGAAAAACGTGGAAAGACTTGTATGGTCTGATGCTGAGTGAAGCGAGCAGAACCAAGAGAACATTGTACACAATAACAGCCATGCTGTGCAATGACTGATATTGATAAATTTAACCCTTCCCAGAAATACAAGAATCTAAGACATCTCCAAAGGCCTTGTGATGGAAAATGCTACCCACATCCAAAGAAAGAACTATGGAAGTTGAATTGCTATTTTTTTCTCTTCTGTTGAGTTTCGTTTCCTCTATTTGGTGGTTCCTCCTATTGGTTCTAATTTTTACTTACAACATCATTAATGGAAAATATGTTTAATATGAATGTAAATTTATAGCCTATATCAGATTGTGCACCGTCTTGGGGAGGGTGGTGGGGAGGAAGGGGGAGAAAAACTTTAAACTCCAAAGCATATGGAAGTGATTATTGATAAATCAAAATAAACTAATAAAAAACATTAAAAAAATAGTTGGATTAGCTCACAGTTCCATCAACAGTGAATTAGTGTCCCAGTTTTTTCACATCCAAGAGAACCAAGAGAATATTGTAAACAGTAACAATATTGTTTTAAGAATAACTTTGAGGAGTAGGTAGGTAGCACAGTGGATAGAGTACCAGCCCTGGCTTCAGGAGAACCTGAGTTCAAATCAGGCCTCAGACACATAACACTTACTAGCTGTGTGACCTTGGACAAGTCACTTAACCCCATTGCCTAGCCCTCTCCCCCAAAAAAAACAACTTTGAGTTACTAAGTCATTTTGACTATTATAAATATGCAAATTAGCTACAAAGGACATATGAAGACATTATCTGTATTCAGAGAAAAAAACAGAAATAGAAGTATGTATAAAATGGTTTTACATAGTTATATATAGATGTAGATGTAGGTGTAGATATAGATATAAATATAGATGTAGATAGACATATTTCTGTCTAATGGTAGCTGTCTCTAGGGCAGGTAGGGGGAAAAAGGAAAAAAAGTTACATGATAATTTGATTATATATTTAAAATGAATAGCAAGTTGAACATAATTGATTTGCAGTTTCATATGCAATCATATTTTTTCTATTCTACTACATTATGAAAATGCTTGTTTTATTTCTTAAGCTCTGAATAATTTCAATATTTAAAAAAGAATATTGTTTTTGCTTCTTATCTAGCAACTTTTCTTCTGTTATTATATTTTTGAGTTTCAAAGTTGTCATTCTCTTTTTTGAAATATTTATTTTTTCCAATTATATATTAAAACAATTTTTAACATTTTTTTTTTAAATTTTGAGTTCCAAATTCCCTCCCTCCCTTTTCCCCCCACCCTCATTGGGAAGGCAAACAATTTGATACAGGCTATACATATGTAGTTATGCAAAACGTATTTCTGTATTAGTCATATTGTAAATGAAAACACAGACCAACAAAAAATACTAAGAAAAATAAGTTTAAAAAAGTATACCTCAATCTGTATTCAGACTCCATCATTTCTTTCTCTGGAGGTGGATAACATTTTTCATCATAAGTCCACTGGAACTGTCTTGCATCATTATATTGCTGAGAATGGCTAAGTCATTCACTGTTGATCATCATTAGAACATATCTATTGCTATGTTCACTCTTCTCCTAGTTCTGCTCAGTTTACTTTGCATCAGTTCCTGCAAGTCTTTCCAGGTTTTCCTGAAAACTTCCTACATTTCGTTTCTTATTGCACAATAGTATTCCATCACAATCATATACCACAATTTGTTCAGACATTCCCCAATTGATGGAAAGTCCCTTGACTTCCAATTTTTTGCCACCACACACACACACACACACACACACACACACACACACACACACACAC
>NW_020954559.1:12057759-12184992 GCF_900497805.2 Vombatus ursinus
CACACACACACACACACACACACACACACACACACACACACACACACACAAGCGTACACTGCTATAAATATTTTTTGTACATATATGTCCTTCTCCTTTTTAAAAATCTCTTTGGTATACAGACTTAGTAATTGTATTGCTGGGTCAAAGGGTACGCATGGTTTTATAGACCTTTGTGCATTGTTCCAAAATGCTCTCCAGAACAGTTGGATCAGTTCATAACTCCATCAACAGGGTTTTAGTGTCCTAATTTTCCCACATCCCCATCCTTTTCTGTCGTATTGGACAAACTGATAGTTGTGAGGTAGTACCTTGGAGTTGATTTAATTTGCATTTGTCTAATAGTGATTTAGAGCATTTTTTTCATATGACTCTACATAACTCTAATTTCTTCTGAAAATTGCCTGTTTATATCCTTTGACCATTTATCAACTGAGAGAATGACTTGTAGTCTCATAAATTTGACTCAGTAATCTAGTATTTAAGAAATGAGGCCCTTATCAGAGAAACTTACTATAAATTTTTTTCATAATTATGATTACAAACTGTGTATTTCCCTCCATCCTATTTCCCCCCATTTATCCTTCTCTCTATCTCCTTTCACCATGTCCCTCCTCAAAAATGTTTTGCTTTGGATCACCACCTCCCCTCTTCTATCAGTCCCAGACCTTTCTCTTATCCTCTTTTCCTCTTACTTCCCTGTAGGGTAAGATAGATTTCTATACCCAACTGAGTATATATGTTATTTCCTCTTTGAACCAATTCCAAAGAGAGTAAGGTTCAAACATTGTCCATCTCCCCACTTTTACTTCACTGTAAAAGCTCTTTTGAGCCTTTTAATGTGAGATAATTTACCTCATTCTACCTCTCCCTTCCTTCTTCTCCCATTGCATTCCTCTTTCTCACCCCTTAAATTTATTTTTTAAATATCATTCCATCATAGTCAACTCACACCCATGTCTTCTGTCTATGTATACTCCTTCTAACTGCCCTAATAATGAACAAGTTCTTAGGAATTACAAGTATCTTCTTCCCATGTAGGAATTAAAACAGTTTACCCTTATTGAGTCCCTTATGATTTCTCTTTCCTGTTTACCTTTTTATGCTTCTCTTGAGTCTTATATATGAAAGCCAAATTTTCTATTCAGCTCTGATCTTTTCATCAGAAATACTTGAAAGGCCTCTATTTCATAAAATATCCATTTTCCCCAAAAAGATTATGCTCAGTTTTGCTAGGTAAGTGATTTTTAGTGTAATCCTAGCTTCTTTGACCTCCGGAATATGATATTTGAAGCCCTCTAATCTTTGAAGGTAGAAGCTGCTAAATCTAGTGTTATCCTGATGGTGGCTGCATGATATTTGAATTATTTCTTTCTGGCTGCTTATAATATTTTCTCTTTGACCTGGGAGCTTGGAAATTTGGCTGTAATATTCCTGAAAGTTTTTATTTTGGGATCTCTTCTGGGAGGTTATCAGAGGATTCTTTCCATTTCTATTTTATCCTCTGATTCTAGGATATCAAGGTAGTTTTCCTGATGATTTCTTGAAAGATGATATCTAGGGTCTTTTTTTTAAATCATGGTTTTCAGGTAGCCTAATAAATTCTTAAATTATCTCTCCTGGATCTAGTTTCCGAGTCCATTATTTTTTCCAAAAAGATATTTCACATTTTCTTCCGTCTTTTCATTCATTTGACTTTGTTTTATTGTTTTATGATGTCTCATGGAGTCATTAGCTTCCATTTGTCTAATTCTAAATTTTTTTTGGCTAGACAATGGGGTTAAGTGACTTGCCTAGGGTCACACAGCTAGTAAGTATTATGTGTCTGAGGCCAGATTTGAACTCAGGTCTTCTTGACTCCAGAGCCAGTGCTCTGTCCACTATACCACCTAGCTGCCCCCCAATTCTATTTTTTTAAGGAATTATTTTCTTCAGTGAGGTTTTGTACCTCCTTTTCCATTTGGTCAATTCTACTTTTTAAGAAGTTCTTCTCTTTGGTGAATTTTTTGCATCTTTTCCCATTTGGCCAATTCTGATTTTTAAGGAGCTCTTCTCTTTAATAGATTTTTGTGCCTCTTTTACCAAGCTATTGACTCTTTTTCATGATTTTCTTGCATCACTCTAACTTATTTTCCCAATTTTCCCTTTACTGCTGTTGTTTGATTTTTAAAATCCTTTTTGACCTCTTCCAGGAATGCTTTCTAGGTTTGAGGTCAATTCATCTTTTAATTTGAGGCTTTCAATGTAATAATTTTGACTTTGTTGTATTGTTCTGAGTTTGTATTTTCATCTTCCCTGTCACCATAATAACTTTCTATAGGTAGGTTCTTTTTTCTTGTTATTTGCTCAATTTTTCAGTCTATTTCTTGACTTTTAACTTTATGTTAAAGTTGGGCTTTGCTCCTATGGTAGATGGGACACTGTCTCAAATTTCAGGGTTTTTTTAATTTTTTGTGTTGCTGTTTTCAGAGCTAGTTCTGGGGTTCTATAAATTTTAAGTTCTTCCAAGGTGTTATGATCTAAAGAGAGGTGTGATCACTGCTCTCTTGGCATAGACTGTAGTCTGTGAGAGACCATAAGCAGTCCTTTCTATCTTAGAATTATGACCAGGGTCTCAGCTCTCCTGTGGCTACATACTGCATGCTCTAGTGTGCTAGTGCTGCTCCCTGAGACTTTGATCCAGAACCACTTATGGGCAGTGTAACAGAGTCCTTCACCCAGTGCCAGCAAGGGTCCTCTGGAATCTCCTGGCTACCTGTCTAACTCCCACACTGTCTGTGGGCTGACAGGTCCAGAAGCTACTGCCAATAGACCTTTTCTGCTGAACTAAGTTATCTTGGGCTGGAAAATTGTTTCATCCTATCCTTTTATTGTTTCTATCACTCCAGAATTTGTTTTGAGGTGTTATCTTAAAGTTATTTGGAGGATAATTTGGGAGAGCTCAGGCAAATCCCTGCCTTTACTTTCCATCCTGGCTCCACATTGTCATTCTCCTTTTTTTAGAACCTCTGGTATTTTAGAAAGATCTCCATCATGTTTTCTAAGTTGTCTGTGCTGTTATTCGTCTTATTTATTCTTTCTTGGAGAATCATGATTTCCAACCTAATATCCACCTTGATGTCTTCTTATAAAAATTGTATTTTTCTTTTCAATTATTCTTGAGTTCCATACTGTTATTTCACAGTCATTGAGGAAGCCAAATAATTTATCATCTTGCTTTGTCTTTCATTGCTGTTTTGTTCTGTTTCATTTTGTATGTCTTACTTGCTTTTACTATGTACTCTATATTTATTCTGTTGTGGCTTTTCCTCAGGTATAGAAGCCTCTTCTCCCCATTTTTCCCTTTATGGGTTATGAGGACTTCAGACTAAGACATTCCTGTATGACTCAGACTAGTGGCCCCACCAACCTAAATCAGAAACCTAAGTCTATCAGCTTGTTCACTGGTTTTGTCAGTCGTACATGGTAGGTAAAGATATTAAAAGCTGGAGGTAGTTTGTTTTCTGCTGTTAATTCAGAAGATTTTGCCTTGAATGAGGGGTATTTCTGTCTTCTTGTTGATGTACCTATAATAACATTAAGTTCAGAACATTTCTTCTTTTTCTGAAGTTGTTGAATTAGGAGACTTATGTTCAAAACAACCACCCCACCATTATGCCAATTACATCTCCTCATTCTTTTCTTGTTTCTTAAATGCTTATGAGTGTTGAATTTTTACAGTCACTATTAGGAGTTATATTCTGAGCTCATACTGGGTTTGTATATTTGTTTCAGAGCCAGGAATTTCCCCTGATAATCTATGTGCTTGATAGTCATTAAATCTCTCGCTCTCACTCTCATTTTTTGTCTCTCTCATCCTCCTTCTTTCTTTTACTCCTTCTTGCTCTTATTTTTCTCTCTGCCTTTCTACCTTACTTTTCTCACCCCCCCACTCCCTTCCTGTCTTGCTCATGTTCCCTCTATTTCTATCAGAATCATATTTATTTAGTGAAGTTCAATCTAACAGGCAGTCTATTTCCTATTACTGAAAAAAAAAAAAGCCCTCCATGAAATAGTCTTTGCCAGAAGCAGATTTGGGGTTGTTGTTGCCTAACTCAGTTTCTAGTAGAAGTATGTAGGCAGTGAGTTTGCTAAATATCTCCCCCTCTTCTGGTCTCTGTAACAGATTCTTGGTGGAAGAATGTGGGCAGTGTCTCTCCAAAGGTCCAGGTGCTCTGCTTATAACAGATAATTAGTGGATAAAATCAGGCTGTCTCATTAACAGCAGGAGCCATGCTAATCTTCTCTATTGTTTCTAGTTTAGTACATGTGCTGCCAAAGTCCTTGATTAGAGGCTGGTTACCAAGTGAGTTTTCTCCTTCCTTGACTTTTCTCAGTTTCTCCAAGGTAGATATATTCTTGGGCTTTACTTCCCAAGTTCCAGACTGAATATGCTCGTTTAGTCATAAATGGCTGACCTGGGTACTTACAATGAGGAGCTTCCTAGTTGGATTTAGTGCATAAGCAACTTATTTGACTGAAATTTTTCTCAGTAAGAGTACTAATAATTCTCTCTCATGTTTATAGGAAGGCATTATGGCACAGTGGCGAGATCACTGGCTTTAGAGTAAAAGGATAAGGCTTTAGATCCCACCTTAGCAGCTTACTACTTGTGTGACTTTGGGCAAGACATATCATCTCTTTGACTCCAGTTTGCTTGTGTGTGAAATTATTTGTCATCCAGTCATTTTTAAATTGTGTCTGACTCTTTTTGACCCTATTTGGGGTTTTCTTAGCAAAGATACTGGAGTAGCTTGCCATTTCCTTCTCCAGCTCATTTTACAGATGAGAAAACTGAAACAAACAGGGTTAAGTGACTTGCCCAGGGTCACACAGTTAGTAAGAGTCTGCGGCCAGATTTAAACTCAGGAAGATGAGTCTTTCTGACTGCAGGACCAGCACTTTATCCACTGGGCCACCTAGCTGCCCACATTATTGGGTTGAACTAAATGGCCTCTGCAGTCCCCTCTTACCCTAGATCTATAATCTATATAGTATTTTCTTTGCACATACCTCATCTCTTATGATTCATCACAGCATTGTGAAATAAATAGTGAAAATACTTTACAAATGTGGAGACAGGCTCAGAGAAATTAAATGACCTGCCTAAGCACACACAGGTAAAAAGTCAAGGCTTGGGGCTTCTAACTCCAAGGCCAGTCCATTTTCCCCTCTATCATGTATGCTATTTTGCCTGTGTGCTCCTTAGTGGTAGTTCTTTGTCAATGTCACGATCCTCTACCAGTCCCCAAACACTTGGGCTCACTCTGAATTTAGTGAAGTGAATAATGAAACTACTTCCATAAATGAGCATGCTTTTGTCTTTGCCCTTTCCTCTCTTTCCTTTCTATTCCCCCTCACTCCAGTATTGCACACTGGGGAAACTGATGTTAATTTCTCCCTCTCATCCCTCTCAGGGAGTCTTTCATTAATATGCACACATATTGAAGATAAAAAAAAAAGCAAATGCACTGCCCCCTAAAAACCTCTAAGAGATAGCTGTGAACATATCAAATGATTGAAAGCAGCTCCCATTGCACAGATTAAGTGAAAATACCTACTGTAGACACTCTCTATCATAAATGGCACTATTGTTATTGCTGCTGAAGCTGTCCTAGTGCATCCTGCTCTGTGTATATTGATTTTGACTGGAAATCACTGAATAACAGAAGAGTAGATCAATTCCTCAGTGCTGGGCTGTCAGCTTCCTGGTTAGCCCTTTTTTTCCCCCATGCTCCTTTTTCACACATTGGTAAATTCTTGCAGGGAAAAAAAATCCCATGCCAGGTAAATGGATTCTCCCCACAAAAAACACCACCATGGTTGTCTCTAATTAACACCCTTGTTGGCAGGCACTAATTAGCTTCCCTGTTTTCAGGCTCAGCAGAGCAGATGAGGGTTGAATGGGTCCTGGAGACTGAACTATCCTCTTGTCCCTAGAGGAGGTCTCTCCAGGTCAGGGCTGAGGGGCACTGGGAACTGCAAAGATACTGTGGGGAGCCTTTCACAGTGGGCTCTATTTGCCAGATAAAGAGCAGGCTTCAGCTCCTGGGGCCTGGAAGCCTTGTGACTCTCAGCACCACAGACTTCATTGTGAGGAAAGAAAATGACTTAGAACTGTTAACTCTCGATTATTCAGGGGTAATTATCCAGTTGGCATATTGTCCAGACCCTATTTTCTCACCCTCCTTTCTCCCATTACCCCATCCTTAAGTCTGTCTTTCTGCTCATTAGTCCAACCACCAGAGCTCTGGCTAGAAAGGAATGGTAGAGATTATGAAATGCAATTTGTAATGTCATTACCTGTATGTAAGCAGCCTTAGCAAAAATGGTTTAGTGGGTAGAAGGTTGAAACTCCTGCTGGCAGAAACACTTATTAAGTTTTCTGTGGATTTCACTGATCACTTCTATTCTCAATTATGGTGGATAATTGAGGGGTGGCTTTGATTAATTTTAGTAAAGAGCAAAGTGACAAAAATAGCTTACATTTTTCTAGTGTTTTATGGCTTGCAAATTTCTTCACAATTACTCCATGAAGAGGAGAATAGAAATAGTTGTCCACATTTTACAGATGACAATACAAGCTTGGGCACCATCTCCCACATTATAAGTGGCAGAGCCAGGTTTTCTGTTTCCTAGTCCAGCTTTCGTCCTGTTCCATTCTGCTTAATGGTGTGAACTAGGTGCTTATAGCTTTTAACTCAGTTTCACAACCAAATCTGTACTTAATAATTACCATAGTGATTATTGATAGACATTAGTATGTTGTTAAGTTGTTTCAATCATGTCCCATTCTTTGTGACACTATTTGGGATTTTCTTGGCAATGGTGTGCCATTTCCATCTCCAGCTCATTTTATAGATGAGGACACTGAGGCAAACAGAGTTAAGTGACTTGCCCAAAGTCACACAGCTAGTAAGTGTCTGAGGACAGATTTGAACTCAGGTCTTTCCGACTTCAGGCTCAGTGCTCTATCCACTGTGCCACCTACCTGTCCCACCTACCTGTCCCAGATATTAGTCTACCTCTGGGAAAATTCAGAGCTCCTTTAATGACCTCACATTTTTCTTTGAAACAAAGATTCATTTTTTAGTAACAATATACTACTTTACTAGTTGGACCATGGGTCATTGAACCCTACAGATTCCAAAGAATTAAAATCGAACATCATTCAGAAGTCAGTGGAGAAGTACATACTGGTCTCATTGGAAGTACCCCTTGTGGTGAACTTATGATAGAATATGATCAAGAGTAGCACAAAGTGGGCAAGCCTAGATGGGTTGCAATCTGCATCATTATGGTGAACTTCCACATTGAGATCACAGATCATTTTGAGTATTATTATACCTAACCCAATTCCATGAGAAAACAGAGTTGATAAATTTACTGACTACTATGCTATTGGAATTTGCCCAACTGACCAAGTTTGATTTCAAAAGTAAAAGATTTCAAGAATTCATCCAATCCTGCTGCCTACCTTCAGTCAAGTCTACTCTTACATTATTCAAGCTAATACTGTTTTAAGTGGCCCGAGGGATGGTGATGAGAGGCAGTACAACATGATGGATAAAATTCTGGACTTGGAGTCTAGGAGATTTGGTTCAAATCCTGCCAGTAATACTTACTAGCTGTTGTAAACATTGGCAAGTCCCTTAAAATCTTTGAACCTCAAACAACTCTCTAAGACTATGGGTCTTAGCTTCTTTCTGATAGAGGAAGTTCTAATGACAATTAAATTGCAGTGATAGAAGTTTTTGACATATTTAAGGGATGGAGAAACTACAACTTCCTTTTGTATCAGAAGGCCTATTACAGCCTTGCTTTTTTGGTATACATCACTTGGAGAATAATTGATTCTCTCAAATTAGCCATAAATAAGGCTTTGCTGGTTAATGAAAATAGTAGTAATGAAAATTATAATAGAAAAAGTAGACTAACAAGTTATTCAATGTAGTAAGTTGTTTGAACGCCTGGTGTCAAAGACAGAGATTCCTTTAGGATATGAAGTCAAAATCTTCACCTTTAAAAAGAGAAAAGTCATATCTCTTGAGTTCCCATGACATTCACAGTGGGTCAGGAATGGCGGTAAGCTAGAAATCATTTTGAGCATGTTTCTTCTGTACTTAGGAAACTTTTCCAAATACAAAGGAATTAAAACACAAATGATAGAAACGAAGTCTTTTAAATATCAGTGGTAGGTTTATACATGCAAATGCTAAGTGGGGTTCTGGAGTGACTTCTTCAAAATGAGGTTTATGTAGAAAGGCTTCAATAAAAGGGTGACTTTTGAAAAATTATTCCTCAAGTTAAGGGTGCATCTTGGTTTGCCAAGGAAAGAGGAAAATATTCTAAGTAGAGACAATGATTGTACAATGACAACAGCAAAGAAGTCCCATACAAAAGGAAGGGGGGAAAGGCTCACCTAAATATCCAAAATGTGAGTTTATTGAGGGCAAAAAACATTTTCATATCCTCTATCCCATAGCACCTAATAGTGCCTTATATGTAGTTGGTGTTTGATAATGTTTCTTGAATATATGAATTAATGAATGAATTTTAAGGCAAAGATCAAACTCTTAGCTATTTCACTCCAGTCCTCTAATCCATTTCATTTCCCAACATTTCCCCCTCTTTTACCCTTGCTCTGCTTTTATATGCCTCTTCCTTATCCTGTCTTCTCTCATTTCCAGTTTTGTCCAACAGGTTCCATTTCTAGTTGATTTTTTCCCATGACTGCTATATGCTTTCAGGGCAGTTTCTCTTAACATCACAAGCACACTCTGGTTTTCTAACAGACACACTTAAAAGGATTATGGCTGATGGTGTTTATTGGTTTTCTATTTGGTTTTCTTTTGATAGTAGCATCATAATTTTAGTTGCCTCTTGGTTAAGACAAACATTTATTAGTGGTATAAATGCCAAGGTAATCTAACACTGTCTCTAAAAATGTGTTTTCTTTTGTTTGCCCCCACTGACTATGTGGATTTGAACCCTGGTTATTGCTGTGCTATTGGGATGGTTATTTGAAGGAAGGGAAAAAAATAGAGAAAGATTGGTGAAAGATGATGCTTAAAAAAGATTGAAAGGAGGTACTTATCCTTTCCAGGGACACTGCTGTGAAACTTATAAATATTGCACTTATTCCTCTATGAAACATACACACCAAGAAGGTCAGAGTGAAAACATGTGCACCTCAAGGTGTGCAGAAAGAGACCAGTTGTTGTCTTCAGAAAAATCATCTTTAAGAAATAAGCGTTCAATCACTGTGCAAAGGTTTGCCATTTACTCAGCTTCTGTCCTTTGTGACATTAAAGGGGATTAATATGCTCTGAAGAAGAAGGGTCTTGTCCCTTGTGATTTACTCTGGCATGATTAAGCTCATGGCAAATAGAAATTTTCACATGGAAATTAAATTGCCTCTCAGTTATCATCTGAGTTCTTCCCTTCATAGAGGAGGAGATTGTTATGCAGCCTGTGAATTATTATGTAGTTTTGTATGGAATGTTAGAGGGAGCAATCTCCTCTACTACCTGTGCATAGGCCCAGGCCATCCCTGTTTGGTACCCTGACCTGGTGCCCAGGGCTGAGGTTTAGTTTGTGGTTCTACCACATTAGTGGATCTAGGACTGGAGTGAGGGATAAGAAATGTCAAGAGCCAGAATTGCTCTGGGGTTCACAAAAATATTTTTAAAAAACTCAAAAGAAGGCTTCCAGGGCTATCTCCATCAAGAATTTATGGAAAGGTATAGTGAAAATCCCACAATATAAGAAAGTATTGAAGTGTTGGGATCTAGAAGAATGAAGGGAGGGCCCACAGTGATGAGAGAAAGGATACATTAGTATATTGAAGTATCCATCCTTGTGCCATGTTTCTTATATAATAGCCAAATTAGCCAAAAGTACATGTTAGAACAAGGTATCTCTAAATACCACATACTTGTCCTGGCTTTGGAATGTGACATCAACTTAGTGGCTTTTATCCCTAGAGAGCAAGAGCAGAAAGGTACCCTTTTCCTCTGGATTGGCCAAAGAGGAGAATTTAGAAATTGAGCAGGAGGGTCCTTTGATTGAGCCGTTCTGGACAAAAAAAAAGCCAAAAACCCAGAGAAATAAATAACTATTGTTTATTAGGAAGAAGAAAAATAAATGAAAATAGATATTCCTTGTGTATATTTGCTAGAATTAGAACTAGAAAATACCAGTTCCTAATATTAGACATCATATAGAATCTCACTGATTTGCAGAATTCTCCAAATAAGTTTTGTGATAATCAAGGTTTTTCTTTTCTTTTTTTTTTGTACTTTGTATTAGGAGGAATTTGAAGGTGAACTCTATCACTAAATAAATATTTGGGCATTAATATTCATTTTAAGAAAGAAAATAATTAAGAATCTCAAAGAAGTGAGCAATTCTGAAAGAGAAAATGCTACTTCCAAGTGAAGTCAGAGAACTAAGTATGTGTAACTATTATGTATAATTCTTAAGAAATTTCTTAAGCATCACTTTCTTTTTTGTGAGAAGATATCAGAATAGGCAAAATGATCTTTTATATCTTGTATTTCATATTAAACTGACAATATTTTATGGAAGTTATAGTACAAAATCCATATACTATAAGTACATATACTTTACATATGATATATGCCATATATATCACACATGTTCAAAATGCACCCCTGTCTATTTTCTGGGAGTGGCAAATTTTTGAAATGGGAAGAATTTAATGGGGGGTTAGTACATTCCTAGCCCACTTAAGTTGGCATCACCTGTGTGATGCTGGACTCTTGCTTTAAGGAAACTGGAGGACTGGAGCATGTGTGGACATTTTAAATATTGCTACCATGCATTTAAGAACAGATTTTTCCATTAACTATGTAACTGACTACACAGTCAATGACTCTTCCCAACAACGTGCCAGGGCAGTGTAGAATGTCCATTCATGCTTCAATCCTTAGAAGAGGATTTTTTTTTTTTGCCAAAGGAGGGAATAACCACACCAATGAAATTATGGATCTATCAAAATAGGAAAAGTGTCTTATTGACCTAAAAAGTCTCATACCAGAATTATGTGTGTTCATATATAAGTGGTGGGAACGAGGAGATTTTTTTCTATTGAAGGCCAACGACTTACTTAGGAGACTCATCAATATCTATTAGAATCTCATAGGTCATCTTTATAAACATCACTTTTCATTACATATTACAATAACAGAATCAAAGTTGGGATTAAGTCTAGGGCCTGACCTTCAACATAGGATTATTTCATGTAGAAAAAAAATCAAGTTTTTCAGCCATGTATTTGTAGGCACGTATGGTAAAATCTCGAATTTAGGCAACATTAACACCAACCAGCTAATATCAAAATTAGCCAATTTTGACATTAGCCTGAATAATCTAGCTCACATTAAATTATTTAACAAAGTGTGAAGGAAGAAATGGAACAACTCTTAATCATATCTCTATATAAACATTCACTAAATGTTCTACCGGAAGTTCTGGATGATATTCTCTGATTCTTCTAGCACCATAGCAGGTATCAACTCATCTTATCTTTCTAATTTTTACTACATGATCAATCCATCTCTTTTAGGGTGTATACATTTCCTTGATAAAGTACTTTATAATAGTTTTTAGGCATCATAGAATTTAGAGCTCAAAGGGATATTAGAGATCATCTAACTTAATTCCCTCATTTCATAGTTGAAGAAAGTGAGGCTCAGAATATTGGCCAAGCTCACACAATAAGTATCAACATTTCCTCTGTTTCCCAGTGAGGGATAGGATAGGGCGAGGTTTCTATCACACATTCTCTCTTTGATACTATACTGCACTCTACTTACACTAATATGAATATTGCCATGAATGTCACTTGTAATTTTGATTCTTCCATAATCATGATATTCCATGATTCATAGCCCTACAGCATCAGTCGGACAATATTGAAGTGAAAGACATGAACCTTCAGAAATAAGCAATTTGTAATCAGTGAAAGCAATATATAATTTCTCACATATAAGCCAGCAAGGTTTCCTTTTCAGTTCTTGGTCCAAATGATTTTCCATTTCCATATATACAGCTTAACTAAATAGGCTAGCCATTCAGAAACATATCTGGGCAACATGCATTTTTCAACAACTTATTATTTTCAATGTGAATTTATTAGAGTAATCTCTTTCGTATTATATTGGACTTGACTGAGGTGACTTTAGTGTTTTCTAGGACTTAGGACAATATCAGATAGAAATAGGAAATGAAGGATCTTGAGTTCCCTTCTTTATTTTTAACTTTGTAGAGGAAATCTTCCATGATGCTGACAAATACCTTTGGCAAGCATTTGTATTACAATACTTTCTTGTTGTCAGTAATCAGCAAATCATTGGTAATATATTTCTGTAGTCACATTTGTCATCCAACTTTTGTGTTACTTTGGCATGTATTTAAGAGATGCCTTGTCTGAATAAATCATTTAACATTGCATTTTATTCTGAAAGGTGAAATGCTTTTTTTTTTCAATCAAGAGGCAATAGAAGATAAGTTCTCATGGTCTCTTTAACATGGCCACCTGAATCATCTGCTTTAGACAAACATCTGCAAAATTTTTCCTGTCTTCTCCTTGTGTTTTCATCAAGGACACCCAGAATATGTGCATAGGCCATTAAAAATATATTTAGAAAGAAAGCATATGGATCTTACTGGTTTTCTTTTATAGTTACAATTTTACCACCTGTCATCTTTTCCCATTGTTTTAGAATCCTTCCCTCTCTTGAGTTATCTTGAAAATTCAATCTCTGAGGATTGAGCATCCTCCAGGGTGGATTTCTTTTATGTATATTTGATTACTTCCAGGTGCCACTGCCCAAATATTGGGTGCCAAAGTGGCAAAGTCCAAATTGGTAAGTCTCCTATCATTGCTAATGAAGTTGTTATAAAATAAAAAAAATTTCAGCAGATCCATTCCATGTCTATTTGTTGCCCTCTTTTCAGTTTTTAAAATAAATGCTCTCAAGGTGATCTCAGTTAGCTGGGTCTCATGCATATCCCTTTTCAGGACTATTTTCTCTTCAATCATTCTTTACTCTTTTGTGAGGCAATATACTGCTTATAGTCTTCTGTCACATTCCTCCACCATATATTTTGTAATTGATTTTTTCTCTAAATTAGCATAGCCCTTTGTTGTCATGTTTCTTTGTTTAGCAATGAGATAAATGTCCGATGGCCTGAGGTACTTATAGTTTCATCCTCCTTGTTTGGGGCAACTATTTTGTCAGTTTCTCTAAAAGGTAGTGATTGAGTCAATGTCTTTACTTTTATCCATTTCCTAATTTATGAAGGGAATAACTTATTTAAATGCACATATTTAGATATGTTGTGTAGTGTTGTAACAGTGACACTTTGACACAATAGTAACACATGCAGTTTCACCTTCTCTTCTCTATATGTTTATCTAATTTGGAATTTACTTGGACCTTTACTCTAAAACCATCAAAAATGTCACTGCATATAGGTGGCTGATTCTAAAAAGACTATTATGTCCATAACCAGTCATTTCCAGTTTGTAAATATGAAGCCAGTTTCACATTCAATGAAGTTACTCAATGCTCTTCTCTTCTTCAAGAAGGTGGTCATAATGTAAAGGCATGAAACTTCTGCCTATTCTGCAAGACTTTTTCCCATTCTGTTTTGCATAATATTTTCCAGCATAGTTTTACCATCCTCCCACTTTCAGTGGAAGGTGACAGTACTAAATGTGTTTACTTAACTTGGACCATCATGCCAAATTCTTTGTAGTGTTTTTCTGCTTTTTTCATCTTCTACAGCATGTGTTGGTGAATATTCCAATTATCTTCACAATGACTAATTTAATTTATGCTCATCAAGAACTTTTAAAAGCCCACATGTTGCATGAAAGGATGTTTCTTCTTCCATTAAGGAACAGGATAAAGCCAAATGCACCAGTACCTTTTATTTGCCTCTTTGGGGACAATCTGTGTGCCATTCTATTTTTTTAGCTGCACTTTTTTTTAGATGTTCTGGTTTTGTTCACAGTGGGAATGTGAATAGGGATACATTTCAGTTCCTTATGTTGTGTGTCAATTTAATGGTTATTGCCTGAGGATCAAACATTAGGGGGAACAACAGTAAAATTAGTGTTTGTAGACAGTGTAAAAACTGATTTTCAGCATTCTTGACAAGGTAATTCCATTTTAATTTTAATATTCTAATGCAGGAATACAGCTGTGAAAGTACATTCACACTCACACACCTGCCCTCTTAAAGCCCACCTGCCTTGACAGAAAGAAAACAGATAAGTATTGAGGAAGGAGTAGATGCGACTAATAAAATGTAGAGCTGAGTCTATCAGATTTTCAGTACCAACATATTCCCGAGTAGTTCTTGCCAGTTCAGTTCAATGAGTATTTATTAAGGTCTTATTATGTGAGAAGTATAGGGTGGGTGCAGGAGATTCAAAGATAAGAAATAACTTGGTACTTGACCTCAAGGGGGTTAAATTCTATTGTAGGGGGCGGGAAAGTGTATTTGACCCCTTTAAGAGGTAATATATCTAATTAGAGGATATATATCTATACCACATTAAAAAAATCAGTTGAAAAAGTGGTAGTTCAATCAAGCTCTACGAGGGGACTGTATCTTCTTTATCTTTGCATTTCCCCAGGGTTTGGTGATATTTACTATATTTCTACTGAATTTAATTGAATATGCCCATAGACAACTATGCAAATATATAGATTGCTCTAAATTGATTGAATTTTCATTGAATAGATTAGATGTTTTGGTGTCACCTAGTCTAATTTTAGTAAAAGACTACAAATTTTAGATCACAAATGTCTAAGTATATAAAGGAATATTCTAAGATTTTGGTAGTTCATCTTATTTTGTAGTTCTTGTATAAGCAATAGAGAAATGCTATTTTCCATTTTGCGATACTTTATTTTTAGTAGAAAAAGTAGTGTTCCATAGCATCAGCAATAATCTTAATCTGAGGAATATTACTTATCTTTTATGACAAAGGAAAATGTATCAAAACATTTAAGTTTTCTGAAAGATGTGTAGCAAATTCCTTAAATCTCATTGCATTTATTCATAGAACCGTATGATCTAGACATGAAAGATATCTTGAATATTATCCACTTTTACCATCTCATTTTATTTTTTTATTGTTTTTGCAGATTGAAGCATAGTTTTTCTTTATTTTCTTTATTTTTTTCTGGTTTTTGATTGTGTCTTGCTTTTTTTCCCCCTTTTTTATTAATTTATTTTGATTTATCAATAATCACTTCCATATGCTTTGGAGTTTAAAATTTTTCTCCCCCTTCCTCTCCACCACCCTCCCCAAGACGGTGCAAATCTGATATAGGCTATACATTTACATTCATATTAAACATATTTTCACATTAGTGATGTAAGTAAAAATTAAAACCAGTAGGAGGAACCATCAGAAAGAGGAAACAAAACTCAACAGAAGAGAAAAAATAGCAATTTGACTTGCATAGTTCTTTCTTTGGATGTGGATAGCATTTTCCATCACAAGGCATCTGGAGATGTCTTAGATCCTTGTATTGCCAAGAAGGGTTAAGTTTATCAATATTAGTCATCACACAACGTGACTGTTATTGTGTACAATGTTCTCTTGGTTCTGCTCACTTCACTCAGCATCAGACCATACAAGTCTTTCCAGATTTTTCTGAAGTCAGCCTGTTCATCATTTCTTATAACACAATAGTATTCTATCACATTCATATGCCACAACTTGCTCAGACATTCCCCAATTGATGGGCATCCCCTCAATTTCCAATTCTTTGCCACCACTAAAACAGCTGCTATGAAAATTTTTGTTCATGTGGGTCCTTTTCCCATTTGTGTGATCTCTTTGGGATATAGCCCTAGAAGTGCTATTGCTGGGTCAAAGGGTATGCACATTTTTATAGCCCTTTGGACATAGTTCCAAATTGTTCTCCAAAATGGTTGGATCATTTCACAACTCCACCAACAATGCATTAGTGTTCCAATTTTCCCACATTTTCACCAACATTTATCATTTTCCTGTTTTGTCATGTTGGCCATTCTGATAGGTGTGATGTGATACCTCAGAATTGTTTTGATTTGCATTTCTCTAATCAATAGTGATTTAGAGCCTTTTTTCATAAGACTATAGATGTCTTTAATTTCTTCATCTGAGAACTGTCTGTTCATATCCTTTGACTATCAATTGGGGAATGACTTGTATTCTTATAAATTTGACTTAATTCTCTATATATTTTAGAAGTGAGGCCCTTATCAGAGAGACTGGTTGTAAAAATTCTTTCCCAACTTTCTACCTTCCTTCTTATCTTAGTTGCATTGACTTTGTTTGTGCAAAAACTTTTCAATTTAATGTAATCAAAATTATCTATTTTGCTTTTCGTAATGTTCTCTGTCTCCTGTTTGGTCATGAATTCTTCTGTTTGCCATAGATCTGACAGGTAAACTATTCCTTGCTCTCCCAGTTTGCTTACAGTATCAACCTTTATATCTAAATCATGAACCCATTTTGACTTTATTTTGGTATATGGTGTGAGATTTTGGTCTATGCCTAGTTTCTGCCATACTCTTTTCCAGTTTTCCCAGCAGTTTTTTTTTTCAAAGAGTGAATTCTTATCCCAGATGCTGGGGTCTTTGGGTTTATCAAATAAAAGATTACTATTAACATTGACTACTATGTCTTGTATATTTAACCTATTCCACTGATCCACCACTCTATTTCTTAGCCAGTACCAAGCAGTTTTGATGATTACTGCTTTATAATACAATTTAAGATCTGGAATGGCTAGGCCACCTTCCCCTGCATTTCTTTTCATTAGTTCCATTGATATTCTGGACCTTTAGTTCTTCCAAATGAATCTTGTTATTATTTTTTCTAACTCTAAAAAATAATTTTTTGGTGGTTTGATTGTTATGGCACTGAATAAGTAAATTAACTTAGGTAAAATTGTCATTTTTATTATATTAGCTCAGCCTACCCATGAGCAACTGATGTTTTCCAATTATTTAGATCTGACTTTATTTGCATGAAAAGTGTTTTGCAATTGTGTTCATAGTGTTCCTGGGTTTGTTTTGGGAGGTAGACTCCTAAATATTTTATAATGTCTACAGTAAGTTTAAATGGAATTTCTCTTTCTATCTCTTGCTGTTGGGCTTTGTTGGTAATATGTAGAAATGCTGATGATTTAAGTAGGCTTATTTTATAGCCTGCAACCTTGCTAAAGTTGTTTATTATTTCAAGTAGTTTTTCACTTGATTCTCTGTGATTTTCTAAGCATAGCATCATATCATCTGCAAAGAGTGATAGCTTTGTTTCTTCTTTGCCTATTCTAATACCTTCAATGTCTTTTTCTTCCTTATTGCTAAACCTAATGTTTCCAGTATGATGTTGAATAACATTGGTGATAATGGACATCCTTGTTCCACCCCCGATCTTATTGGAAATGCTTCTAGCTTGTCCCCATCACATATTATGCTTGCTGAAGGTTTTAGATAGATGCTATTTATTATTTTAAGGAAGACTCCATTTATATCTATGCTCTCTAGTGTTTTTAATAGGAATGGGTGTTCTGTATCTATTGAGATGATCATGTGGTTTCTGTTAGTTTTGGTGTTGATATGATGAATTATGCTGATAGTTTTCCTTATACTGAACCAGCCCTGCATTCCTGGTATAAAACCTACCTGGTCATAGTGTATTATTCTTGTGATAAGTTGCTGTAATCTATTTGCTAATAATTTGTTTAAAGTTTTTGCATCTATATTCATTAGAGAAATTGGTCTATGATTTTCTTTCTCTGTTTTGACTCTTCCTGGTTTAGGTATCAGCACCATATTTGTATCATAAAAAGAATTTGGTAAGATTCCTTCTTCACCTATTTTACCAAATAGTCTATATAGTATTGAATTAATTGTTTTTTAAATGTTTGATAGAATTCACATGTAAATCCATCTAGCCCTGGAGATTTTTTCCTAGGGAGTTCATCAATGGCTTGTTCAATTTCTTTTCTGAGATGGGGTTATTTAAGTATTTTACTTCCTCTTCTGTTAATCTGGGCAATTTATATTTTTGTAAATATGTATCCATTTCACTAAGATTGTCAAATTTGTTGGCATACAGTTGGGTGAAATAATTCCTAATTGTTTTAATTTCCTCTTCCTTGGTGGTAGCTTCACCCTTTTCATTCTTGATACTAGTAATTTGGTTTTCTTCTTTCTTTTTTTAAATTAGATTAGCCAAAGGTTTATCTATTTTATTGCTTTTTTTCCCCATAAAACCAGCTCTTAGTTTTATTTATTAGGTCAACAGTTTTCTTAATTTCAATTTTATTAATTTTTCCTTTGGTTTTCAATATTTCTAATTTGGTGTTTAATTGAGGATTTTTTAATTTGTTCTTTTTCTAGTTTTTTTAGTTGTATGCCTAATTCATTGATCTCCTCTTTTTCTATTTTATTTATGTAAGCATTTAGAGATATAAAACTTCCCCTAAGGATTGCTTTTACTGCATCCCATAAGTTTTGGTATGTTGTCTCATTATTATCATTCTCTTGAAAGAAATTGTTGATTGTTTCTATGATTTGTTGTTTGACCCAATCATTTTTTAGGATTAGATTCTTTAGTTTCCAATTATTTTTTAGTCTATCTTTCCATGGCCCTTTATTACATATAACTTTTATTGCATCATGATCTGAAAAAGATGCATTTAATTTTTCTGCCTTTCTGAATTGGATTGTGAGGTTTTTATGCCCTAGGACATGGTCAATTTTTGTGTATGTGCCATGTACCACCGAGAAAAAAGTATATTCCTTTCTGTCCCCATTCAGTTTTCTCCAGAGGTCTATCATACCTAACTTTTCTAATGTTCTATTCACCTCTTTAACTTCTTTCTTGTTTATTTTGTGGTTAGACTTATCTAGTTCAGAGAGGGGGAGGTTGAGGTCCCCCACTAGTATAGTTTTGTTGTCTGTTTCTTCCTGTAACTCCCTGAACTTCTCCTCTAAGAATTTGGATGCTATACCATTTGGTACATATACGTTTAGTAACCATCTCATTTTATAGATAAGGAAATTGAGGAAAAGAAAGTTCTATCCACTAAGATCTTTGGCACAGCCAAAAAGTTCAACATCAGAAGTAGATACAGTTTTACCAATGAAAATTACATTAAAGAAGATAAATTGCTATCTGTCAGTCAGTCAATAAATATGTATAAAGTACCTACTAGGTACCAGGCACTATTTTAAGCTCTCAGGATAAAAAGAAAGGCAAAAGATAGTCCCTGCCCTCAAGGAACTCACAATTTAATTGAGGAAGACAAAACTTAAAAAAAGAAGTTGAAAAGTTGGGGTTTAGATGAAGGCTACCTACTACTATGAGGGCATGATGAAGTCCTGCAGCCAGGTGGGAAATGATGAAGTATTTTCCCTCCTTAAATAGAGCACCTGGGACAAGTTCTCTAATATCTACCCTCCACCGTCTCCAATAAGAGGGACAGAGGGACCAAAGGGGCAGGGATACTGTAGAAGTGTGAGTTTCAGAACTAGGGGCAATGATGAAGTCTGAGTAGAAATTTATGAAATGTCTTCTCTGGGGTCCCTCCTTAAACAGAGAATCTGGGAGTTCTCTGATATTCATCTTCTTTAATCAAAGAGAGGGAGGGACCTGAGGAGCAAGGAATAGTTAGGAGGTATGGATTTCAACACTGATGTAATCTACTTTGATGCTGTACCCTAAAGACCATTTCTATCTGACTTGCCACTGAAACTTCCTCTATGTGTTTTCTCCCCTATTAGAATGTGAGCTCCTTGAGAGTAAGATCTATCTATCTCTGCTTTTCTATTTGTTTTTTTTCCCAGTGCCTAACATAGGACTTTGCTTATGGTAATCATTTAATAATTTTTTTCATTCATTTATTTCATTCATTCATCTCCATAAACCAAGATTACCACCTAGCAATCTTTATGCACCTGCTACATTCCTTTTTCCTAAAACTGTCCCCCTTTTACTTGATTCCATCTTCCCCAAGTCTGGGGCAAGTTAAGAAAACCATAGAAGACTACTGAGAATCCAGATGTGTGGAATCCTCCTGAAGCATTCTGTACCAACATTACTTAACCACATTTAGAGAATAAGGTGAAGAAATACAATTTACTTGACAGTATTTTGCCATCCAAAAGTAATTTTTTAAAAAAAGATTAATTTTTGCAACCAATTAGATTTTATAAAATAAGAAATAGTATATCCTTCCTCATAAGTTACTAATATATTTGGGTCACTAAACCCAAAATGTTGTGAGAATTAGCTGTGATGAAGTAAAATAATAAAACATATTGACATATAACAAACTTTATAATGTTTTACATCTTTTAAAAAACTTTGAACGTATAATATATTCTCCTTTTGCTGCTTGTTTTACAGATACAGTATCAGCTCTATGGCTGCTTCCCTCATCACCCACTCACAGTGGTGGTCAGGGTTCACAGAGGGTGGTTGACTGATTTTTCTTCTCAGGGTTCTAGGTATAACTCTAAAGACTTATGATTTTCTAGTACTATCAATCACAAGATTCCCACTGATGTGCTCACCAACGATTATTAGTTAGAGTTAATTAGCATTTGGAAAAATATTTATTAAGCAGATGTAACAAGGACAGATATTACAGAAATATTCCCCCCAAAGGATCATTCTCTACTCTTTGACATGTAGGTTCCTGCGGAAAGTTGGTTCAAACTTAGAGAGTATGTGTAGCCAAAGGGCAAACCCCTACATCCTGGTTACTGATTCCTCTTTTCATGGAGCCCTCATAAAGTTATGTTTAGGTGTAGCTTTCTGTTGTGTTTTAAGGGTAAGCGCCCTTGTTGAGTCCTGAAACTGCCTTTCCTCAGTGTCTAATTGGCTTTTAGCATATATCTCAGAGCCAGATGCTGACACGGCCATTAAACCTCTGCCAAGGACATTGCTACCTGCTCTAAAGACATTGCCTCTAACACCAATGGGAACTCTAGGTCTTCTGACCTTTCAAAGACAGGAGAGAAACTTGATTCTCCCATACCACTCCCCTCAACACACTAATTGCTTCTGGAATCCCAGAATTCCCAAAAAGCCTTGTTATTTTATTCATAGTCACATAAAGTATGACTAATTTTCTTCAAACAGTCATGAACTATCCTTTGTGGCCTCATCTGCTTTCATTTAATGACCCAAAGCTCCTAAAATTCTTTCAAATTCATTAATGATTTATTCACTCCAAATTTACTAGACTTTCTGGGATTAATTTGGGTAGAAAATCTCAACCTTATACCTGATTTAGCATTAAGTTCACAAGATTTTGACACATTATTTAAATAAAGCTATTTGTTGTTCGGTTGTTTCAATCATGTCCAATTCTTTGTGACCCCATTTGAGGTTTTCTTGCTAAAGATTCTGGAGGGGTTTGCTATTTCTTTCTCCAGGTCATTTTATAGATGAGAACACTGAGGCAAACGGGATTAAGTGACTTGCCGAGAGTCACACAGCTAGTAAGTGTCTGAGACCAGATTTGAACTTAGGTCTTTTTGACTCCAGGCTCATGCTCTATCTACTGTACCACCTACCTGCCCTCAGGAAACTGTCCATTTATCATAATGAATACTAACTATACCTTTTCAGAGCTAATGTGTTTAGCACAGTGCCTGGCACAAGATAGGTGCTTAATAGATGCTTGCTGACTTGTCTTGACAAGTAATATATTTTTCTGAGTCTAGTCTTAATTATAGCCCATAGATTTTCAATGTGGTCTAAATACAAAGGAACATATCAATGGAAGCAGTGTCATAAAAACCTATAATCTATGTCAAACAAATGGTCCAAATTCCTCCTAAAAGTGTGTGTCAATGGTAAGTTTTCCTTTTCAAAATAAAGGCTTTTTTTTTTTTAAGACCAAACCTGTGATTGATATGGGGAACTCCTACGGAAAAACACCCTTTGCCAATGCAGATTATAGGCCTACTCTGCAATTTATATTCTAAGATAGTGATGTCAAACCCAAGTAGACCATTAGTTGCTAAATAAGAATCCTTGCTGGGAGCATATTGCCTTAGTTTTAAATTGCAATATTATCTTATTATTTTTTTATTTTGTTAAATATTTCCCAATTACATTTTAATTTGACCAGGCTGTACTAGGTAACGTGGTAATTTGTCTTGTGGCTAGATATTTGACGCCTCTAGTCTAAGAGATTTGCCAGGAGGCATCAAGCATTTAAGTCACTTATCGAGAGCCATTCGACTATTAGTGTGAGAGATGGACTTCAATCCAGGCCTTCCTGACTCAGATCCTAGTGTTTTATCCACCATACTATACTCAGTTTTATTGATGCAAACCTTCATGGCATAAAAATCCATAGAGATTCTTTCCAGATTTTCACAGAATCATAGAGTTGGATTTGGAATGGATCTGAGAGGCCATCATTTCCAATCCCCTTGTATTACAGAAGAAATTGAGCTTCAGGGAGGTTAAGAGACTTCGGGAAGATTAAGAGCATCAGGGAGGTTAAGAAACTTGCCCAGGGTTGAACACCTAAGGTGTAATTTCAACCCAGTTATTTATGCCTGATCTGAGTCCAGTATTTTCACCATTATATCATATTGCCATATTGTTTATTCTTGATAATAGCATTTCCATGGCACAATGCAACAATAATTTAACTAGCCCTCAAATGCTTAGCACACATATGTATATACTTCATTATATGCCAACATATGTTTCCTCTCATATGTTCAAAATGGATCAAAATGAAGCAAAACAAAATCCAGTAAGTATTTCTGTGCAGTATGCTTAGGAACCTGGAACTTGAAGAGGAAGGATTATGAATTAATGTCTGTTTCCACTTTTCTTGGCAAGTCTTATATGGCTATGGCTGTATACTGTTGCCTGAGAGGTATTAAAAACCAACAAATATTTCCATTGAGGAAGAAGTGATGAGCTATGATTCATTTAGAGTTATTGTTGTTCATTCATGTCTGACTCTGTGACCCCATTTAGGGTTTTCTTGGCAAAGATACCAGATGGTTTGCCATTTCCTTCTCCAGCTCATTTCACAGTTGAGTAAACTGAGGCAAACTGAGTTTAACTGACTTGCCAAGGGTCACATAGCTAGGAAGTATCTGAAGTCAGATTTAAACTTAGGAAGATAAGTCTTCCTGACTTTAGGCCCAGAATTCTATCCACTGTGCCACCTAGGTGCCCTCATTTAGAGTAAATCATACAAATGGCATGTACTGACACCTGCTAGAGGAACTGACTCAAAATAGTGAGAGAGGTTGAGATTTTTAACTTTTGATTTGAGAAAGAATCAGGAGTCGAAGTAGGCACATAAAATCACATACTAAGCTGGTCCTAGAAACAATATGGTGGCAGGACACATTTTGAAGCCAGCCTGAAAGGTGACTCGCATTAGAGTACAGCTATTTAACTTGGATGTTGGTGAAAGCCTGTTAAGTTATCAGAATAAGATTTCTATGTTCTATAACTTGATTCTGTGGATTATAAATGTCAAATATTTTATTTGACCTTCTTACCCTTAAATAACAGCAGAACAGCAAAAAAAGCAGTACTCTGTGTCTCTCTGTGTGAACATAAACTAAAGGGAAAGGCTAGGAAAGGATTGGTTGCTGCATAGAGGAACAATGAAGGCTAGGTGGCTGCTGAGGTCCCTTTCAGTTCTAAATTGTATGAAGTGATTCTACTTTACAAACTTTGAGTAAGGAGCAAGTTAAGGTTACCTAAGGGGAAGAATAGAAAAGATGCTGAAAAAAATGTAAAATCCTTGGGAACAAGGACTATGTCTTACATAAACTATGTATTTCACCCTCCACAAACATACATAAACCTAGTATAGTGCTCTCCACATAGTCGGTGCTCTGTAGATATTTATTCTGTTATATCATAAAAGAGAAAGCAGACCAAATTTCCAAGTGGGATTGGGACTAAATCTCAAGGAGACTTGTTGGTTTCTTTTCTTTTTCTTTTCCTTCCTTTCTTTTCCTTTCCTTCTTTCTTTCTTTCTTTTCTTCTTTCTTTGTTTCTTTTTGCTAAGGGTTTTACTTCTTCAAAGGTCAAATTTAACACCTTTTGAATCTACTTGGGGAGTAAGAAGGCAGAATGACTTGGGGTTCTTACCTCTACATTACTCACCTGAAAACATCGAGTATGAGCTAGGATTCTTACTTACTTTGGTTTTCTTACTTCTGTTCCCTGGCCAGCAGGCACACTCTTCCAATCACCCACCCACATCCACTGCATACATCATGTGTGCATACCAAAGTGATCATTACCGCATACAACCCAGAGAGCAATTATCAATGGTAGGAATATATTAGCGCAGGCTAGCATTCATGTGGTGAATATTTTAAATCTGTGTGGTGGAGGCTGTTCCTTCTGTTTCTCTAGGGTCCAACATAGCACTTGCCATACCTCTCCCTTGGATGAAAGAAAACAAATCTAAGGGGCTGGGCAGAGTAGGCATTACCCTTTCTTTTACTTTCAATGATGCCTCCTGCAAAATTCAGACTAATGCATTTTGACATGACGTTGAGGAAAACAACCACACACATTCACCCTGTAGATGTTATTGTTGTTCAGTATTTGCAACTGAAAAATCCTTCCCATGAGTGGCCTTTCGTTGGTCCAAAAGCTATTTGAATGTTCCCATGCTGAGAAAGGAAAGTACAGGCATATAGTGGCTGGCTCATCTTGCAAATGAAGTAGCAGGGGGAGCAGTAAATGTGGGGGTGATGCCCAGGTAAGACTGGAGGATATTGTCTCTCTATGCACAATCCATCTCATTTCTATAGGTAGGGGCATTTTGTGGTCCATATTTGTCAACAAATGACAGGCAAATAATGCACATTTGTGATGATCAGTTTCCTCCTATTTTATTGTAAAATACTTAGGCCTTTTAGGAATAATGATATATATTTTGATCCCTTTAATCAAAAATCCTTTGATTCTATAAAATATCCAGGGCTTCAATCCCTTCTCTTAATACAGCATATTTTTCCCCATAAGAAATCAGTTGTAGTATTACAGTGATCCAGTTAATCAGATTAGTCCTTCATTATCCAGTGCTTCATATGGTCCCCTCTGTATTACCAGGCTGATTTCCCTTTCAGTCATATCATGGTAATTGTGAACCATTGGATGGGGACACATATGAAAACAGAGAGGAGCAGTGACAAGGAGAACACCACTTTGGATGCCTCTGAAGGGATGTTCATTTGCTTTTTGTTTGGCTGCCTGAGGTAAGATTTCCTGAGTCAGATTTTCTCAGGGAGCAACTTCTCTTTGGGTGTCAGGCAGGTAGCAAATTTTGAAAGTCATATTAGTTCTTACAAACAACTAGGAGGCAATTTAGTCAATTAGGTAAAAGAGGAAAACTACAATTGACTTAAATCCAAATAAATTCGGAGTCATGATGCACCTGTTTTTGTTTGTTTGTTTGTTTGTTTTTTGTTGTTTTTTGCTGCACTCCGGAAGTACCTGGATAACTAAAGAAGTTCACATCAGGGAATTAAAATGTCACCAGCAACAGCAATAGAAATCAACAAAAACTTTCAGAGTATGTTCTGGGCACATTGTAGATACTATGGCATCTCCATTGCTGAAAAGGCATAGTTCATATTCAAAATTATGATATTCACATATTGCAAGACCTTCAGTCATAAAAGGAATTAATAGACAGTAATTACTGAATCCTACAGTTTGCAAATGATTATGCCAGAGTCAAGAAGAGAAAAAAAAATACGATTAGACATAGCCCCTGCCCTCATGGAGTTTATATTCTAAGAGGAAGATATGATACATACACACACAAAAAAAATTCAAATGCTAAGTACATATGAGAAGTCCTTACTAAATACTTTATGAGGTTCAAGGAGAGAAAGGTTGTCACTATCAATGGAGATCAGGGAAGACTTTCTGATAAATGGCATTTGAGTTAAGCTAGAAAATTTGGATGGTTGAATAGAAATTTAATAGGAAGAGAGAGGGTGGGGACATAAGAAAATCAGTGAACAAAGGCAAGGGAGTATGACAGTGCCAGAGAGTTATGAGAGATGGTGAGTGCTTCAAACTTTTCTAGAGCATAAAAGCTATTATTGAAAGCATTATTAATGAGATAAGTCTGGAAAGATTAAATTGTAATCTGCATACTATATTTGCAAAGGCAGGAAAATGGACTAATGAAATTCAGAAAGATTCTCAACAGTAAGGGTTAAATCTAAATGAGAAGGATAAGTTTGATCAAATGATACTATGCATAAAGTACTTTGCAAATCTTGCAACTCAGAATCTCAGTTTTATCTGCCATAAGGGAAGGCAGGGATCTGGAACCAAGGATTTGGATCTCTTCCAATTCTAATATTTCATGCTGCTTCTAATTCCTTAATGTTCAGATAGGTTATCCCCACAGTTATGGTAGTATCCCTATATATCTTAAACTTTGGAAGGAGATATTGTATCCATTTGTTAAACATATTCATCTTGCAATGTCAACATTTCTGCATGAGTTACAGTCTAGTTTTCTCTCTGGCCACCATTTTTGGCTAGATCACATAGGATTTAGAAATTTACCTTTGACACTTTGATGAAGAAATCCATTTGCTCTGTGAATACCTTCTCTGAAATGCTGCATGAAGTAACTGAAAGAGCTGTCATTAGAGTTAGGAAAATGTGGGTTCAAAGCTATATACTGACACATACTGGCTATTTGACCCTGGTAAATTACTTAACCTATGACTCCTCTAGACAGCTCTAGAAGACACTGAAAAGAAGTTACCAACCTATGCTGGTAGGAGTTTCCTCCTCTGATAGTTCCCTATATCAATAAAATCACAGGTCCATTCCCTATTCTAATCCCTATTTCTATACCTCTTGAGGACTTAGGAGTTGGGAGTGAGGAGAAAGTGGAGATTTTGTGGAATCTTTTTAATCATATATTTCAAAGGATAGAATGGGATTTCTTTTCTTAAGTTAAACTTGCCTCAGTGTCTGTATATGTATATATAATATATATATATACACACACATACATGCATGCATGCATACTCACATATATGTGAATATATATGTATATGTATATATCTGTAATTTCTTTCTCCTTTAAGTTCTTAACATGTCTCTTTTCCAAGTACATATATTCTTAAAATCAATTTGTTCCTTGTCATGTATGATTTTTACATTTTCTCTAATTATTATAACACCATATTTAATTAACTATAAATAATATGCTAAATAAGGCATTATAAAGAAGTAGAGTAAAAGATACCATCAAAGAAATGCTTAACCAAAATGATTGACAAACTGATTATTTTGTGAGAAAATGAGGAATAACTGAATGAATAGACCCTGTACTCCATTAGTATACCCACAATGTCAAGAAAAAGGGAGGTCCCCAGCATGTGGTATGGAACCGCTTGTAGTAAACTTATGGGAGCATATTGACAAGAGTCATACAGGATAAAAAAGTTTAGATAGCTTGTAATCACACCATAGAATGAATGGCTTCATTGATAAGATCAGAAATCCAGTTATACACCTTTACAAATGACTAAAAATCTTTTAATCAGAATCACATGGTAATGAATTTTGTTTTTGAATAAGGTATTTTCTTCGTTTTGCTCACTTCACTCAAATATCAGTTCATCTTGAATATTTTATACCTTTGTAAGCTCCATAAAGGTAAGGACTGCTTCACTTTTGCCTTTGGATCCCCAATGTCTGGTACAACATCTGTAGGCTCTTAAAATACGATTTATTGATTGATTTATCTTAGAAGCAAGAGGGAGACACTAGAGTAGAGGAAAGGAATGACGTGGGCAGATCTGAGTTTTAGAAATATCCATTTGCTAGCTGTGTGGAAGAGGGAGATGAGAAAATTAAGGCTTGGACATCAGTTAGGAAGCTACTTCAATAGTGCAGATTAGTAATAAGGATCTGAAATAGGGTAGTGACTGTGTAAGTGAAGAAAAGGGGATGGATGTGAGATATTCTGTGGGGTTAGAATCAATAAGACTCAGCAGCTGTTCAGGTGTGAAGTGTAAGGGAAAGAAAGGGATAACTCCAAGTTTATTAACCTGGGTGACTGGAAGAATGATGGCAGCCTCAATAGATATAAGGACCTAATCACAAAAATTTAACTAAGATAATGCAGTACTAAATAAAGTTATTAGTACAACCACATTCATCAGCTCCCTTAGAGTCAATTATCATCCTTATATGGTGATGATTTTCATTTCTATTTATCACTTATATCTACTTTGCTTCAAGTCTTGCATCTCCAACTGCCTATCTCAAATTGCATGTACTAAGATATCTTAAACTAAATATGTCAAAAAATTGAATTTCATGTCTTCTCCCCCCCCCCAAAAAAAAACCCAACAACTATACTCTCTTTCTAACTTTCCTATTCTGTTAAGGGCACCACCATCTTCCTGGCCACCCAGGTTCAAAAACTATGTGTCATCCTCAACTCCTAATTCTCTCTCTCCCCCCACTACCATAACCAATCTGTTGTCAAGTAAAGTCATTTTAACTTCTGTACTATCTCTCACATATGCTCCTTTCTCTGTTCTGACACTAGTACTACCTTGATACAAGCCCTCATCACCTCATGCCTGGCCTATTGCCGTAACCTTCTGCTTACCACATGCCACAAATTTATCTCCCTCCTCCACTCATCAGAAGGATCTATCTGACCATTTCACCCCTTTATTTAATAAATTCCCATAGCTCCAGAATCAAATACAAAGCCCTCTGTTTAGAGGCAGCTAGATGGCACAGTGGATAGAGCACCAGCCCTGGATTCAGGAGGAGAGGGTGCAGGAGAGAGATTTTGGGAATGCCTATACTGTGTGAGTTAGAAGATCAATCAAAAGATATTGAGATGAAGCAGTCAGATAGGTAAGAGGAGTACTAGGAATGCATGAGTTCAAATCTGGCCTGAGATACTTGACACTTACTAGCTGTGTGACCCTGGTCAAGTCACTTCACCCCATTGACTTGCCAAAAAAAAATCCTCTGTTTAGCTTTTAAAGCCATTTACTATCTGGGCCTCTCCTGTCTTTCCAGTCTTCTTACACTTCACTCCTCTCTCCCTTATGTGACCCAGTGACACTGACCTCCTTGCTCTTCCTCACATAAGATGCTACTTCTCCCAATTCTGGGATTTTCAATGATTCTCCCTAATGCCTGGAATTCTTTCCTCCTTATTTCCATTTCCTCTTTTAAGTCCCAGTTAAAATCCCACCTGCCATAAGAAAACTTTATCAATCTTCCTTCTCTTTCTTGATTATCCCCACTTTATTGTACACATATCTTATTTATGCATTGTTTGCATGTTATCATCCACCCCATTTTGACTATGAGTTCCTTGAGGGTGGGTACTTTTTTTGACCTGTCTTTGTATTCCTTTGGCATATGGTGGGTGATTAATAAATGCTTGTTAAATGACTGACTTGAAGAACCTCAGAGTGACACATGCTGATCAAGGCAGTAGAAAAAACTGTGAGGCTTCATCAAGTTGGTGATCCAGATTGGAGTCTCATCCAGAGCACATCAGAAAGCATGCAACCTGATGTTACTTCATCATGTGTCTTCTGCCTGGTATAAGTTAATTTTTACAATTGGAAGTCAGTTTAAAAGAAAGCTAGCATAGATAATTAAGTTGAAAATACTAACAAGATTTCTCAGATTTCCAAAGGTCTCTCTAGTGATCTTAAAGGAAATCATGCCCATGTTTCTGTTTCACTATCAAAATGGATATAGCATTTTGCTTATCTAACCAATTAATTTAAAATTTACTTATTTGTGAAGAAGCAGACAGGCAGTGGGAGTAGCACTGGAGTGGGACTCAGGATGTCTGGACCTTCCACCAATTAGCTGGGATACCATGGGCAAATCACTTGATGTGACATAGCCCAGAGGTTTTTGTGTCCCTTTAAGGAATGGAGAGGGGTAGAGCAAATGCAAGATTTAAAAGAAATAGCATCTACAGAAATACTTTCAGTGAGCAATTCACCTTTGTCTATGGGACCCTGATGTTCCTCAAAATCTTTTATTCTCTTCCCTGGAAGATCCTTTCCTTTTATCTCATCTTTTTAGGTCTCCATGTCCAATAGTATTTATTTCAGTTCAGATACTTTTTTCCCTATTTTCTTGATTCATGAACTGCAGTCTGGATCAACCCATTCTTCTTGAGACACTTCTCTTTCTTCTCCATCTGTTCACGTTCCATAGTCATTACCACCCTTGAACCTAGCTACTGCAGTGGAATTTCTACCCTCTGCTGATACCTGCAGATGTCAGAAGTGCACAGGAGCATAGGTTTAGGTCTAGAAGGGATGAGCCTAACCATACTTAGCTTTCTTGGTTCCCAGATGAGAGATGACAGAACATTATCTTGAAGCCTTTCTGAAACCCAGTTACTTCCATGCTAGAATGAGTCTTTTGAGGAGGAGAAAGAATTTTCTTCCTCTGAGCTCTATTGAGTAGTCCAAGTTAAAAAAAAAAAGCAGTTAGAATGTTCTTGACTCATTCATTCTGAATTTAAACCTAATGTAACATTCAACATTTTTAAATAGAAAGAGAGTTGATTTCCCTGTTTATTTTACCTGAGGAAATGATTAATGCATTTGAGCATATAGCATTAGAACTACCTTCAAAGAGAAATAAGAGGAAATGCCTGAAACAGCAACTCAATAGAAATCATCTTAATTAAAGTCTCTGAATTTGTAGAGGGTGGGGAGGGGGAAGGAGGAATGTTGACTTTTTTTTTTCATCTCAGCCACAATTCAGTTCAATACATCTCCCATTCAAGAACAGCATATGGAAGAGTTTGTTGTTTCAACTGCACCAAATACCTGCCACTCTTTCATGGATGGTTTTTTTTTAATTAGCATAGACCTTTGAAACTTCAGTATTGTGGGGTGTAAGGTATGTGAGATACAAAGCTGTGAACTGATAATGATTTCTTAGCAACAAAAGATATTTGGATGTCAGTGTAGAGACACTGTAACTATTGGGTCTTCAAAGAGGCCTTCTGCATCTCAATATGTATATAAGCAAGCAGAGTAGGAAGGAAAAGGAAGAGAGAGACAGAGAAAAAAAGAGGTTGGAGAGTGCCACTCACATTTTAACATTGTTCCAAAATAATTTCTACATGAAATTCATGAAATTGTATTGTTATGTATTAACTAGAATAACTCCAAAGTTGTACCCTCACTGACAAAGTGATCAAGATAGCCAATAAATAAATTTGATTCTTCCAGATATTCATGCCTTCTGTGAGGTGATTCCCTCTAGCAGTATAAATAGAACTGGTTGACCCCCTTAGTAAGTGGGTTGTTTCAGAGTTGTGGCAAAAAGAAAATCATCAACTGATAGTCTACCCTCTGATAATAAGCCTTTCCAACTTTAGCTAGGATAACAGATACACAAGCTGTACCTGGGGCCATACTAGACTTTCCATCTTGATAGAACCTGCTAGAGTTGGTACTTCATAGAAATTGCCTTTAACAGCTCACAGTCACTTCCATATCACAATAGGAAGAAGACTTCAATTTGCTATTGATGAAAATTGGCTTTGGGAGGCTGAATCACCTAGATCAGCTAACTGCACTGATAATATTTATAAGACTACACTCTGGCATGAATTTGCTGTTTTCCACCTTGGACAGCACCTCAGGACTCAATCAGCTCATGAGGGAAGAAAAATACCCTTAGCCCCTGGGAACTTAACTTACTCAGTTTTGGGCTGATCTGATTTTTGAGTGAATTCAACTTGATTGGTTAACCAAGCACTCTATGCATCATCATCCATCCTATTACTACATAAGCTCTTTGAGGGCAGAGTCTATCTTAGTTTTAAATTTGTATCTCCAACACTTAAAACAATGCTGACACAGAGTAAACACTTTAAAAGATTTATTTTTTCAGTCACAATAACAATTTACATTTGTATTACAAATTTAAGGTTATAGTAGAAGCAATACTTCCCAGGTCCCTGCCATGTAGGCTGGGCTAGCTTTTCCCAAGACCTTATGACACATAGGTTTTTCCCTAAAAGGCACAAAATCAACTCTCTAGACTTAATTGGCTCAAGGGATTGGCTTCTTGGTGAAATAAGTAGAAAAAACCAAGGTACAGTCCTTTCTTGGGTTTATGACCAACATGGATAGCAAAGTGTCAGGAAAACTATGCCCAAATGAATCAATTCTGTACCCTTTCTGTATATCTTTTCCAGTTATGGTTAAGTAAACCTCCTTTTGTTAACTGATAAATATTTGGCACCTTTTTTTTTTTCCATTCCAATCTGGAACTAAATCTACCGTCTGAATCAGGCCAGGCTATTATGAAGGCTTATAAAGGACATTACTCACAACAATCTTGTGAAATAAGTAGTGTAAGCATCATTGTTACTATTTTAAAGAATTAGAAGAAGGCTTAGAGGGGCAGCTAGGTGAAGCAGTGGATAGAGCACAGGCCCTGGAATCAGGAGGACCTGAGTTCAAATCCGCCCTCAGACACATAATACTTCCTAGCTGTGTGACTCTGGGCAAGTCACTTAACCCCAATTGCCTCACTTAAAAAAAAAAAAAGAAGTCTTAGAGTGGTAAGCTGATTCATGGCCCTATAGTCCTGCATGTCTATAATATTCCTCACCCTTTCTTACCTCCACTTCCTAGCTTTGTGGCCCCCTCCAAGAAAATTCAAATCCTACCAATAACAGAAAGTCTTCCCTAGTTCCCAGCTGCCAATGTTTTCCCATTGAAGTTACTTTCTATTTAGACTGTATATATTGCATGTGCACCTACTTATTTACATGTTACCCTCATTACAATGTGAGTTATGTGAGGGTAGAAATGATTTCTGCTTCGGTGCTTAGTTCATAATAAGTGATTGTTGGCAGACTGAATAAATCACTAGTTAAGTTTTGGAGGCTGAACTCAAACTTAGGTCTCCTGATCCCAAGTCTAGTAGTCTTTACACTATACCAGGGATCTTTCTATATCTTGGAAGAGTACAAATGAATATCAAATGGTAGTAGAAATAATTGGGGATGCAATTATTGCATTGCAATGCAATCCTGTCACTCCATATTATTTTTAAACAAGTCAACTCATATTAAAGTAGTGGAAAGTATAGCAGAGTTGTAAGCAGAGAACCTGAGTTTGAGTCCTGATTCTGCTATCTGTTATCTATGTAACTTTGAGCAAGTTGTTTGCTGTCTCTGAGACTCTATTTCATCTTCTGAAAAATGAGTAGATGTTTTCTAAGGTCCTTTCCCATTCTAAATCTCATGGACATACTTAGACATAATGTTTGCATCTCACTAAGTGCCAAAGCCATACATGATTGCTTTTCTCCACTCTAGCATTCTAACAAATTTCTACTCCCTCTCAAACTGCAGGGAGGATACTGATGTAAATAGTGGTATTTTGATGTAATGGGAAATCTCCCCTGCCCAGGGGAGAGAGAGAGACTAAAAATATGGACCTGTAAATCATCTGCATAGAAATAATTTAATTAATAATTTAACTTAAGAAAATTTAAGAAATAATTAAACTGATGGGAGCTGATGAGGTCAGTCAGGAGGTCACCAAGAGAGTATGAAGAGAGAAAAGAAGAGGACCCAAGACAGATCCTTGAGGAATATTCATGGATAGGTGGCATGAAATGGATGATAATAAGTGAACAAACAAGAATGTGGAGTAGTTAGACAGGTAAGAGAAATTGGGAAGTATTATTACAAAAACCCAGAGAGGAGAGATTATGAAGAAGGAGAGACTGATCAATTAACAAATGAAACAGATAGATTGAGAAAGGTGAGAACAGAGAAAAGATGATTAGACTTGACAATTATGAGGTTGTTGGTAACTTTAGAGAGTGATGAACTTGCAAGACTAATTGCAAAGGTTTGAGGAATGGTAAAGGAAGAAAAGAGTATAGCGAGCTTTTTAAAGGATCGTGGTTGAAAAAGGAAAAAGAGATGATAGGATGATAACTTGAAGGAATGGTAAGGGTTTGTTGAAGCATTTTTTAAATAAGGGAGAAGTGGGCATGTTTGAATGCAATGGAGAAACAATCACTAGCTATGGCGAGGTTGAAGATTTGAGAGAGATGATTGAAATTGAAATATGGAGGACACAAGAAGGGATGAAATCAAGGGCATATGTAAAGGGTTTGGCCTTGTCAATACATTATTTTTAGTCAAACTGAATAGCTAAGCTATTCCCCTGTTTCATCCTGAACTCTTCTATTTCCACATAAGCTGTGAACTATTCTTGAAACCTACTCCCTCTACATTTATGCAGCTTCTTCATCATAGAGATACTTTTGCCTGGGTCCTTCATTTCTGGCTTGTGAATTCCTGACCTACAGCACCATTTTATGAGGTGCCCATGTGCCAGTCTTTGTTTTTTGTATTTCTCTACTTCCTCATCAAGAACCTTGCTCCTTCCCCATATATGTATATGTGTGTATGTATGTATCTATACACATACATACATGCATGTACATATACATGCATACACACACGCACATATATATTATATATATATATATTCACAAACTTACAGAGAGAGAGAGAGAGAGAGAGAGAGAGGCAGACAAAGAGACAGTTCACAAATCCTAGGTTAAAAACCCAAGCTCTACAGTCAAATATAAACTCTTCTGTTGGTCTCTTAAAGCATTTAACAATCTGGTTTCCAACCTAACTTTCCAAACTTATGCTTTTCCAAACCAACCACTGGTTCACTTACTAGATGTTAAAGCCTGTAAGGAAAAAGGATGTCATTCCTTTTTTTGTATTTTCCATCACCTAGGACAGTGCTAAGTACAGAAAAGAGACTTAATGAATACTATCTTAAGATTGTCAGATTTATTGACATATAACTGAGGAAAATAGCTACTAATAATCACTTTAATTTGCTGTTCATTGAGGGGTTGAGTTCACTCTTTTTATTTTTGATACTAGTAATTTGGTTTTCATCTTTCTTTTTTTTTTTTAATCCAATTAACCAGTGGTTTACCTATTTTATTGTTCTTTTTCTCCCCACAAAACCATCTCCTAGATTCATTTATTAGTTCAATGGTTTTCTTACTTTGGATTTTATTAATCTCTCCTTTGATTTTGAGGATTTACAATTTGGTATTTAATTGGGGTTTATAATTTGTTCTTTTTCTAGTTTTTCTAGTTGTATGCCCAACTCATTGGTCTGTTCTTTCTCTATTTTATTTATATCAGTGTTTAGAGATATAAATTTTCCTCTAAGTACTACTTTGGTTGCATCCCATAAATTTGGATATGTTGTCTCTTTGTTGTCATTCTCTTTAATGAAATTATTGATTATTTCCATGATTTGTTCTTTGAGCTACTCATTCTTTAGAATTGGATTATTTAGTTTCTAATTAATTTTAGTCTATGTTTTCATATTGAATGAATATTTCATATCCATTTCATATTCATTCATTATTGAATGTAATTTTTGTTATATTATGATCTAAAAAGGATGCATTTAATATTTGTGCTTTTCTGCATTTGGTTGTGAGGTTTTTATGCCCTGATACATGGTCATTTTTTGTGTAGGTGCCATTTAGCACTAAGTAAAAAGCATATTCCTTTTTATTTCCATTAAATTTTCTCCAGATGTCTATCATATCTAACCTTTCTAAAACTCCATTACTCTACTTAACTCATTTCTTGTTTATTTTTTGGTTAGATTTATCTAGTTCTGAGAGGGGAAAGTTGAGGTCCCTCATTAATATAGTTTTGCTGTCTATTTCCTCCTATAACTCAATTAGCTCCTTTTTTTTTTTCAAGAACTTGAATGCTATGCCACTTGGTGCATATATATATTTAGTGTTTAGTACTCCATTTTTAAGGTGTTATTTTCTTCAGTACTTTTGTGCCTTCTTTACCAAACTGTCAACCTTCTTCATGATTTTTAGTATCACTCTCATTTCTTTTCCCAGCTTTTCCTCTATCTTACTTATTTAATTTTTAAAAGCCTTTTTGAGCTCTTCCAAGAACTCTTTTTTGGGCCTGAGACCAATTTGCATTTTTCTTTGAAGCTTTGCATGTGGCAGTTTTCACTTCATTGTCTTCTTCTGGGTTTGTTTCTTGATCTTCCTTGTTATCTTAGTAATGTTTTATAATCAGGTTCTTCTTTTGTTTTTTTTTTCTTTTTCTGGTCTATTTCTTCACATTACTTTGTGTTAAAATTGAGCTCTGCTTCTGGGATGCAGGGAGTGCTATCCCAAGCTTTAGGCCTTTCTTGATGCTATTTTCAGAGCTAGGTCTGGGAGTCTGACCTATTAATGAGGGGTTAGGACTAGATGGCCACTAAGGGCCATTTTGGCTCTAAATCTATGATCCTTTGATCCTCCTAATTGTTTGATCCTGTTAATTCAAACTTTGATTATACAGGATGTCCCAAAACTGCCTTAAGTCTTAAAAGATTATATCTAAAGGTTATAACAACCACCATTAGTTTAGCTTCCATTCAAGGCTGCTAGGTGGTATAGATCAGTGAACTGGAATCTAGAAGGCCTGAGTTTAAATCATATTTCAGACACTTATCAGCTGTGTAACACTAAGCAAGTCATTTAACTCCCTCCCCAACTCAGTTTCCTCATCAGTAAAGTGGGGATAATAATGGCACCTACCTCCCAGGGGTGTTGTGGATATGAAAGGAGATAATATTTATAAAGCACTTTGCAAACTTTTAAGTCCTATATAAATGCTAACTATTATTAGTAATAAGTAATGACATTCTCATGTTATTTGCAAATAAATCACTCATTTGGCTGTTGCTAATTCAAGTTACTGTTTGCTTTGGAATTAAGATTAGAATTTGGGGTTTTTCTTGACTCCAAGGTCCCAGCACAGAAACCTATGGACCACTTCATATTTAAAACATACTTAAAAATTCTAATATATACCTGCAGTTGTTATTAATGTCCTCCTGCTTGGTCCTTGGATAAAATAAAAAGTAGTAGGTTGACAAAACAGTTGTACTGCCTAAAGGAAATATTGAGGACGTGCCAAGATCCTTGGCACAGTCATCATTGTTCATTTAGGAAGGACCATTCAGACTTTTTACAGGGAAGAGAGATTATATGTGTTCTGCTTGGTCCTAGAAGGCAGAATAAGAAACACCGTGCTGATGCTTTGGGGGGGGGGGGCGCTGATTTGGGCTTTCTGAAAGAGATATCTCAAAGTGGAATGGACTGTCTCGGGGAGTAGTAAATTAATTCCCTATCACTTTCACGATTTCAATCAAGTAGAGAGCTTGAGACCACCTTCATGGTTGGTCAGAGTTGGACTAGATCATGTTTAAAATCTCTTCTAGGGCTGCAATTTTATGATGTCAAAATTCTAATGAGTGTTTGTTTATATTCTTACAAATATCTTGCATGATATCCTGAATGATGTTTGTAAGATTAAGAAAATATGTAAATGGCAATATTAATATCCCTTCACAATAATATTGTAAGGATCATATAATATATGGAGAGTACTTTATAAATTGTGACATGCTACAAAAGTGGCAGATTATATTTATTATTATTATTATTACCACTGCTGTAGCTCTGTGGATGCTACTATCTAAAGACTGTAAAAAGGAAATGGAGAGGAAGGAAAAGAAATTATTGAAAGGCAGAGACCATAGCTGTGTGGCCCTTGGACAAGTCACTATACCTCTCAAGTCCTCAGATTCATCCAAAGTAAAATGAAGTAGTTGAACTTCTTGAGAAAATGACGTATACTCAGTGACTCCATTTCCTCGCCTCTCACTCTGCTAACTGACTTCTGACCTCATCATTCAAGGAAAATTGATCTCTTCAAAGTTAGGGGGCAGCTAGGCGGCACAGCAGATAAAGCATCGGCCCTGAAGTCAGGAGGACCTGAGTTCAAATCCAGCCTCAGACTAAACACTTACTAGCTGTGTGACCTTGGGCAAGTCACTTAACCCCAATTGTCTAAAAAAAAAAAGTTAGCAATGATCTCTTAATTCTAAAATCTAACAGCCTTTTCTCAACCTACATTATTCTTGATCTCTCTGTGCTCTTTCACATTGCTGATCATTTTTTTTCCATTGAATACTCTCTCATCTCTGCATTTGGATAACACTACTCTCTCTTTTGTGGTTTTCCTATATGTCTGGCTACTCGTTTTTATTTGTTTCTTGTTCCTTTATCCACATTGCTCCGCTAACTGGAAGTGCTAAGTCTTGGGCTCTTTTAGATCTAAACTATGTCATTTGATAATATTAGTAGTTCCAATAGATTCTGTTATCATCTCGGATCTGTATATTCAGTCTTAATTCTCCTCCTGAACTACAGTCCCACATATCAAATGTCTTTTGGACATTTCAAATCTAATGTCCCCTAGGCATTTCCAGGGGTAGCTATGTCGTACAATGTATAGAATTCTGGGTTTAAAGTCAGGAAGGCTCCTCTTCCTAAGTTCAAATCTGGCCTCAGTTATAAGCTATGTGGCCCTGGCAAGTCACTTTACCCTGTTTGCCTCAGTTTCCTCATCTGTAAAATGAGCTGGAGAAGGAAATGGCAAACCACTCCAGTACCTTTGCCAAGAAAACCCCCAAAAGGAGTCATGAAGAGTTAAACATGACTGAAAATATCAACAACAAAAAAAGTATAGACTCACCCCTACTTTTTCATCTAGATAAAAGGCAATTTTGTGACTGCCCAACTCAAGGAGAAAAAGGCTATATTCTACTTTTTCTTCTCTTTCTCATATCATTTGCCAACCATGTGTTCACAGAAGGGAATAAATTGTATGTTACATATATTTTTTGTTAAACTCAATGAGATGAAAATATCAGTTCATTATGTATAAAATAAAACCTATATGTCAGTCAAATCTCCTATTAATTAGTTTATCCAGTCCTAAATTATGACGTAGGATCATATAATTGAATGACATTTTATAGTCATTTCATCTAGTTTAATCCAGTCATGTTAGAGGTGAGGAACCTAAGATCTAATAAATGTTAAATGACTTGTCCAAGGTCACACAGTGACAGAGGTGAGATGTGAACTCAGACCATTAGTCTCCAAAGCCAGAGTTCTTTTCATTGTACTTCACTGCCTCTGATTATATGAACATTGCTAACAAAGAACCAACTTGAACAAGTGACTCAAGGCATCCTTCCAAGAGCCAATATGATGAGAAAAGAAGAGGATTCCAATGTATGATCTCCAGGACCTCTTCTAGCTCCTATCACCCAATAGACCTCTGTAAAAAATCACAGCCTCCTCATGAAAATAAATACACCTATTTCCATATACTTCTCTTATCCACCTACCCACCTGAGACCACCAGGCCTTTTCATTTCATTTCATTTCATTCATTTGTTGTCTTCTAAACAGTTACTTCTTGGGGTGATTTGGGAGTGGGGCTGTACAAGGGGAGAACATTGCTGTGTAGCCTTCACTACCAATGCTACACTTCCAGGCCAGTTCTTTTCTAGAGCTCCTTGAGCGCTAATGGTTCAGGCAGCTCTTTCCTTTTCAAGGAAGCTTATCTCTTGCATGTCATGCTGTGGTTCTGACTGTTTCTTTTCTCTCTACTGATGCTTTTAAAGTACTCCTGCCTCTAATGTGCCCCGGGTCTCTGAATCCAGGCTCTGTTTCAAAGTGTTCATTTACAGGTCTCCTCCACACACATCAACCTCTGTGTTCATTTCATGTGCTCTTCTATTAATTTACTAACCTTCAATGAGTCTGTCAATATCGAACTATTTATTTCATGTATTCATTCAGCATGCCATGCTAATCATAGATTATTTATTTTTTTAATCCTTCGTTATCACAGAGGATAGTCTCAACAAGCAAAATTAGATTTCTTTGCTAAGAAGTATGGTTTTTCTTTCTTGTTTTTAACTTCCCCTTTTAAAGGAATGGACTCAGCTGCATCAGAGATATATCAAAGATTCAGTAAGTTAGAGATATTGATATGTCTTTTAAATTTTGGTTTTGTTTTTTTTTTTTTTCGGCTGAAATTCAGCTCAATTGCAGGAGACCATCTTCTCTTCTAACATCTTCCTTATTTGGCCCTATTCAGTACTCTGTGAAGGGTCACTTTGAGAAGAAAGAGGTACTCAAAAGACATTTAGAAGAAACTGTGTTGATTGATAGAATGTGATTATTAGATAATACCCTGCCTCAGGACAAATGCCTTGCCTCAGATCTGCCCAGCCCCTGATCCATGCTGAAGAAGCATTGATTCATATCAGCTGCTCACAAATACTTTTTGGCTAGCTCTTCAAGGTTGTGCCGGCTGTGAGCTGCATGAGCATGGTGGGGGGTGGGGAATGGCATAGTTGAGGGGAAGGAGCTCGAATGCCCACTTTTGCTGGAGCCCTAGGCAAACTCCATTGGGCCTGATTTCACCTCTTCAGGGCCCAATAGAGAGAAATTGCAGCCTGGGCTAGGAGCAGAGTGCATTCTATTCCCCACTTGAAGAAATGTGATTGAAGCACAATAGTTCCTCAGGATGTACATGTGATTGGTGAGTAGCTATGTGTGTACCCAGGCACAGGGCCAGATTCCCCAAAGCTCCCTACTGAGAACCCTCAGGATTCACACAATTCCTTTCGCCCACTCAATTTTCCACCCAAGTGAATCACGATCAGAAATGTCAAGAATTCATAGATTCATAAACTGTTAGAACTAGAAGGAACCTTAGAAATCCTCTAGTCTAGAGGATTATGAAGAGGGACAGAGGAAGAAAGAGGCTGCCCCAGCCATGCACTTATAGTGGCCTCTTCCATATGACCTTCTTGTTTTCCATTATCGTGGACATCTGTCAGTCCCTGTTCTGATCAACTGTTACTTCCATCCTCTGGCTGGCAAACTCAAATCTCCAGTTTCCCTAACTCTGAGGTCCCAAGTCTGCCCAGTTGAAAAGCTCTTTCCTGTCACTTCTCTTGACCTTCTCATCTCATCTCTATCAGCTCTACCCTTCTCTAGACCCTATGTCCCTATGTCCTCCTCCTTCACTGTGCATTGTGGTTCCCCTACTCTATCACTAACAAACAAAAGAGCTTCATTCTATATATCTCTCAATTTTTAAGACTAAATCTGTGATTTCATTGAGGCAAAGCAATGGTGTCAAACTCAAACAGAAATGGGGGCCACTAAACAATAAATGTGGATCTTGGGTAATGATTATTGTTCAGAGTGAATATAAATAGTAACTATTTCTCTTTTGGCCAGAAACCCTGAGGGTCTTCCCCTCCCATTTTGATTTTTTTAAACTAAAGGGGCCATCCCTCAACGTACTTCCTAAACAGCCCTGATCACTGAATAGGCATTGCCTCACTCAAAGTAAGAACTTGAAAAGACCTTAGCTTAAAAAGGCCAAGGTCTCCCACCTTATCCTGGGCTATGTCCAGTCGTCCTGATCTATATCTGGCCACTGGACCCAGATAAGTCTGAAGGAGAAAGTAAGACTGATGACTTTGCACAGCCCTCCCTCACTTAAAGCATGTCATGGCATCACCTTCCTGATGTCATGTTCTCTTTGAGAAAGAAGGACAGAACCATAACCACAACATAAGGATAGTAACAGGCCACATATTGACTTAAAAAACCATATGAGTGACATTCATCTGTGTCTTATTGCACTTTCATATTTCACAATTATATTTTAATCTGGTTTTATTGGCACTCAGGTATGCTATGGCCCTCCCATGTGGCCTGCAGCCACATGTTTTAGAACTGATGTAGAGAACTATCGATGAGAAGAATCCCTCTGCCAGCACAGTTCAACCATATCCCATCATTTTGTCCTCCCATAAAACTGCCTCTTTTTTTGTTTTTGTTTTTGGATGATGCTGTATGTCTGACCACTCTCCCCAGTTCTGCTTGCCTCTTGTCTTATGTTCCCTAATTCACAGAACTGAGAGGAGAGAGAGAAGTAGTGGTACAATGCAGTCAGTTGCAGTGGTTTAGCTGATTTTTAAATTTTCAGTGTGAACATTTATACTGCAGAAATTAGCAAATACTACAAATCAGGGTTTGATTTGTTGTTGTTATTGTTGATTACACTTAGGAAAGTGATGAAAGAATGTTAATACAGATACATTTAAAAGTATGTTGTAAGAATACATTTTTCTCCCAGGGGGCTAGTTGGTAATTCTTTATCAGCATGCCCATGGTAGTAGGCATACTCCTTTGTCCTCACTCACTTCCAGACCTTCTCCCTACAACTCTAACTCAGTAACCACTTCTCTTTGAAGTTCATGTTATTTATTCATATCAGTCTGTCTCCATCATTATTGCTATCATTTACCATCCTTCTAGGCTACTTTCTCAAGGAATTTAGATTCTTACTCTGTGGTCTGTGCTTGGAAACAACATTCATATTATTATCCATTCATTTACTCTGAATTCCAGTTCACCAATCACCATGATTCCCATGATCTACTTCTATACCCTACCTTAACTGCCTTATTATCACAAAATGGTAGCATCACCATTAAAATCAACTCAGAAACTATGAAAGGTGCTGAGAATACAAAAACAAAAAATCTGAAAGTTTCTTTGTTCTCAAGGAGCTTATATTCCATTTAGGGAAAAGAAAAAAGAAAATTTCCAGTTGACTTTATCATTCCCCCAAGCTATTATCCTATGTCTCTCCTAATTAACTACCAATTTCCTAGATTCATCTATGCTTGTTTTTGGCTATTGAACTCCATCTTTATTGCTAGAATATAATTTGCCCCTACCCCTTTAAGAATACATGTCCCTCAAAACTCTCTACTAGGCCCTCTTCTATTCTTTTTCATGTTGTGATCCCATCTATTCCAGTGAGTTTCATTATCATCACTATTCAAACAAAACACAAATCCAGATCTAATCTATCTCCTTGAGCTCTCCCCACCAATTTTCAGGATACCTTCCCTGGGATGGCCACTCCAAGTTCAAGGTACTCTTAAGGGTCCATATACCCTAAAACCATTTGGCTCATTAGCCTACCAATGTATTTGGGTAGAGTGGTCATGCAAAAAATGTATTTCAAAGTCATCTAATGCATTTTTTTTTAAGAAAAATATTTACAAAGCATTTTCTTCTTAAACCTGAGGCATAACCCTTCCATAAACACATATTAAAGTGGTTTTCTTTTAATTCCATTTTATTTTATTTTCAGTTCCAAATTCTCTCCCTTCCCCCTCTCCTTCTTTTACCTGTTGAAATAGAAAGTAATCTTCTGCTAATATCATGTTGCTTAGGCCCTCTATCCTACTCTGTAATGGTCTAATAGTCTCCATTGGACAATGCTCAGTTAAAAGCTTGATTCCTCTAGACATTGCTCAAACAGATTCAGAGTCTCTAGTGCTCTTCAGCTGGAAATGTAGTTTCTCCCAAGTGCTGCTTCCTGGGTACATCATTGCCTAGAGTTCTTTGCTTAGCTGAAATCCTTGGTTATATCTTCTTCAAGGCAAGGATAGATACTGCTCTACTTATTTAGTCTTTAATACATCCATTTAAAATGTATTATGGAATATAGTGTAAAACAGAGGTGGAGAATCTTTTCATGTTGGAAGGCTGCATTAATATTTAGCTGTAATCAAATAAGGCCACATTCAAGAAACTTCAATTAGATATACTTAAAAATGCACATTATTTTGTAAAAATCTAACATCTATGTACTTAATAATTTCAAAAAATGAAAACTATTTGTTAATTTTAAAGTTAACTAACCTTTTAATGACTTTGTTATGTTTGCTTTTTGTTAGAAAGCATTTGAATATTTGGCCACAGCATGGAGGCCCACAGTTTTAGTTGATCCTCTAGATGGGTATCAGTCATTTGTGACCTTAAGGGCATCTTGATTTGGGTTAAGTAGGAGAATATAGATTTGCAGCAATAAGTTGTTGAAAAGCAAGAAAGCATTTTTCAGGCATGTTGCTGAAGGTGTGTGTATGCTACTGCATTTTCCCGTATATCAATTGGATCTTTCTTAGCATCAATGACTTTAAAATATTACCTATTAAGAGCTCAATCAATTCCATCTGTAGTTCTTTACATGGCTTGCTGATATCAACTAGGTGAGGCTGAAATGCTATTTTGAATGTGATGTCATGATTCTCAAAGTCACTGAACCTTTCATTGCATTCTCCAATTAATAGGTCTATAACAGCTACATCAATGATCTTTGCTAAGTGAGGAAAATGTTCATCCAAAATTTCCTTTTGAAGTGTTTTGAAAAAAAGGTAGCTTTTTTTAAATGTTTGGATTTTTTTTGCTACTTATGATATATAGACTTAGTTTTACCTTACAAATAAATATTCAAGTCATTTTGATTTGACATGATATCACACAGAAATGCATCATTCCTATAGAAATCTTCTTTCAATAATTCACATTGCTCATTCTATTCTTCATAAAATTTAACTATCTGTTTTTGTAGAGATAAAATTTTGGCCAGGACATGTACCTGTGATAGCCAACACACTTTAGAATGATATGGCAAATCCACACTGAATACCTCATTGTTCAACTTTAGCATGTTAAAAACTGATGATGCCATGTTGCATTTGCATGAATAAGTTAACAATACTTATAACGTGTTGCAAAGTGTCGCTTAAAATAATAACTCTAGCACAGAGATTTTGCTGATGCACAATATAATGAAAAGAAATGAGAGCATCTGGATCTGTTAATACTTTTTTTTTTATTTGTGCAATAAACCCTTTATGTTTTTCTTTTATGGAAGGTGCACTGTCTGTATATAGACTCACCAAATTTGCCAAATTTAGTTCGACTTCATGACATTTACCTTGAAAGCTGTTGAAGATATCTATTCCCCATGTTCTGTTTGCAAGAGTGCCCAAAGCGAGTAACTCTTCATAGCAAAGAAAATCTTCTGTCATGAACTGAATGAAGTATAAAACCTGCAACCAAGTTAGTAGTATCAGTTGATTCATCCAAAGTGATTGAATAATATATCTTTTCCTCTTGAAGTATTGCATGAAGTTGTTCTGTTAAGTTAAAGGCTAATTCATGCTGCCAATCAATTATGGTTCTCCTTGAAAAAGGCAGTTGTTTGTACTTTGAAATGTTATCGAGGTCTAAGCCTCCTACAACTTTGACAATGCATTCTTTTACAATTTTTACATTACTGAATGGCTTCCCTTTTTTCCCAAGTATACAAGCTACTTTATAAGTTGCTTCAGTGGCATTATTTCCAGGTCATATTGCTTTTGTTTTTCATCTTTTAATTTCTACAATACAACCTTTCACACCTCTCCCTCTAATCTAAACTATTTATGGTCCTTATTAGTGTTATAATGCTGATGAGCATTGAATTTCTTTACTGTTGATATTGCAGTATCACAAAGCAAACAAATCATCTAAGCTTTAGCAGAAACAAGATAATATTGCAATTTCCAATCCTCATTAAAAAATCTGTTTTCTTCTTTCAGAATTCTCTTGGTCTTCTTTGACATGATGGGCTGTTAAGCAGACAGAATTAAAAAATAATATCAAGCTGTGCAACTATTCAAATTCCATGTCAAACAGAAAAACAGTGCGCTATTGTCAAAAGCTGATACCAAACTAGGGTACTTGAACCCTGTAAACTCTCGCCAACCAGCCTCATGAGGTAGTGGTGCCAGTCAGGTAGGGGAAGTTAGAACTAAATAATGAGCATAGTAGATGTCAGTTTAGCCCTTATGATTTACTAATGTTCTAATTGTGCCAGTCAATCTGGAAGGATTATTTCATTGAAATTTATTTTATTCTTTGGTATTTAAATACATTCATTTTAAAAATTAAATAAAAATATAAAAGATGAACAAAAATGTATTAATAAAAATAAAATGATTTATTTTGTAAAATGTGGATTCAGTCAAAAGGTCACCCTTATGGACATAGAAGGCCACATGTGGCCTTAAGGTTGCACGTTCCCCATCCCTGGTGTAAGATGTTGATCTACGTCTAATTTCTGCCATATTGCTGTCTAGTTTTCTGAGAAGTTTTAATCAAATAGAGAATTCTTTCCTGAGTAACTTATAATTTGTGGTTTATTGAATGTTAGACTTGTGATATCATTAATATAGGGAATTCTCAAATGAATAAGTTCCCTCTACCAATGCAGATTGATGCTGCTTCAACTTGCATTCTTAGAAATTTGCCTAGAAGATTAAGACAGTAAATGACTTACTCAGGTAGATACAGCTATTATGTATCAGAGAACAGATTCAAACCTGTATCTTCCCAAGTCCAATATCAGCTTTCTAACCACTTCTAATCCTAATTTTGCACCTCTGAGATGAAATTTTTCAAGTATAAATACAATGTTTTATATTTGGATCCAAGAAATCAACTTCACAATAAAAAGGTGGAGAAGGAATGGTTAGACTGCAATTCATTTCCTTAAAATTCAACAGTTTTATTGGATTGCAAGCTCAATGAGTCAATGGTGTGATATGTAGTCAAAAAAACTAAGTTTCAATGAAGAGGCAGTGTTCAGAACTAGCATGTTAATATTACTGTTATACTCGACCCTGATTAGAACTCATCTGGAGTACTGGATTCAGTTCTGGGAACTATATTTTAGGAAGGACTTTGACAAATGCATCCAGAGGAGGATTACCAGTACAGTGAGGATTTTCAGTTTATGCCATGAGTGAAGGATCTGAAGATGTTTTAACCTGGTAAAGAGAAGATTTGAGGAATGCTCTCTTCAAGAATTTGCAGTGTTGTCTTACAAGAGATTAGATTTGTTCTTATTGGCCCTAGAGGGTGGAACAATTAGAAATAAGTGCAAAAGGCAAAATAGATTCAGGCTTGATGGAAGCAAAAACTTCCTAATGTTTAGAGCATTCTAAAAGTTGAGTGGTTTGCCTCAGGATATAGTGGGTTCCCTTTACTAGAGATCTTCAAGCAAAGACTAGATGACTTTTTCAGGTATATTGTAGAGGGGACAAGGTGAGATCAGAACTCTCTTTCCATTTCTGAAATTCCATGATTCTATGAGTTAATTTGATGTTGGCTATGAAAGGTTTCTGATTTCCCCTGCCTTAGGGATTCCAATGAGACACAATCGTTTGCCAGATTAAGTGCAACAGTATGGAGTTCAGTATTTGGAGTAAGGAAGACATAGGTTCAAATCTTATTTTTGGCATTTACCAGCTGTGTAAAGATAGTGATTTTCCAAATCCAAGAGAATTTATTTATATAAACTCAGCATAGGTTTCTTAAAATGGTTAACTATGTATGGAAGATACACATTCCAAAAGAGCAGTGGATATGTGGTTTTATCAATGTGGGTATTTCCTGCAATGATGTAGATTAAAATCTGTCTATGCCTATCTATCCTGTGTAACTCTTGTCCAAATTTTTATCCAAATTTGGGTAGAATGGGTGCTCTCAACATGCTAGGGGACCTTTCTTTTTTTATTTTTATTTTTTTTATTTTTAGGCACTTGGGGTTAAGTGACTTGCCCAAGGTCACATAGGTAGTAAGTGTCAAGTGTTTGGTCAGAGGCTGGATTTGAACTCAGGTCTTCCTGACTTCAGGGCCGGTGCTCTATCCACTGCATCACCCAGCTGCCCCCTGGGGGCCTTTCTTATGTTGCCTTTTTTGTTCATCAGGGAAGAGCTTGAAGTCATTAAAAAAAAACAAAAACCTGCACAGTTTTGCAAAGACAGTCCACGCTACTCTTCTCTTCCTATTCTGTTTTGTCTCCAGCTCTTTGCTTTCATCATCTATCCCATATATGGAGATTGCTTGATGAACATTATAGGTCGCCAATCTAACTACATATCACAGTCTGGCAAATAGATATTCTTTTATCCACTTGGTGTTTCTTCCATGTAGAGTGAGTCCACACTCACTTGAGTGATTTTGAATCTTATTTATGTGATTTTTTGGTGTTTATGGACTTGATAAAATAATTACAATTTCATCGACAAACTGGACCAAATCAAGGTGTTCACCAATCCCTCTTCTACTTAACGTCTACACTTGACTTTCTCCAAGACAGTAATAAATATTTTTGACAAAGATATCTCTGTTTTCTTTACCTTGCTTGATACTAATAATCAATGAGTTAATGGACAAAGTGATCCCTGCTATTACAATACAACATAGCTTGTATACTTTTGAGTATGCATGAGAATATTTAGTTGAAGGAGATCCTATAAATCAGTGTTTTGTTCTACCAAGTGAAATACTATTTCATAATAAATGAATAATATAGAATTCTGAATTCTCTATACCTTTCAATCAATTGTATGAGTGTAAACATGTAATTTACTGTATGTGGATTACCACTCATGAAAGTTTGTTTGCTTCTTTCTAATATCCTCAACAAGGATGGTCTCTATATGTATAAATTGTTCCCATAAAAATTTTATATACAGTAGAAAGAAGGCATATGGATCATTAACTATTGGCATTTGCTTAGTTGCCTTATTTAGTAATAATGTCCAAGTTTTTTTCTATCATTTTGGTAGTAATTCATTCAGGAAACATTTATCAAACACCTACCATGTGGCAGGCATAAAAACAAAATAGTCCCTGCCCTCAGAACACTTTACATTCAATGAAGACAATGTGTGTGTGTGTGTGTGTGTGTCTGAGAGAGAAAGAGAGAGAGAGCGAGAGAGAGAGAGAGAGAGAGAGAGAGAGAGAGGTTCAGATAAGTAAGTACAAAATTCATATAAAGTAAATACAAAGAAATTTCATGGACAGAGAGGACTAGTACTTTGTAGGGGGAGGAGGGTCACAAGTCAGGATATTCTTTGTGTAAGGACTGACATGAGCTCAACCTTGAAAAGATAGGGGTCCTTCTCTCTCCCCATATACTTTGAGAATCAACCTCTTAATAATTTCACAATTAAATTCTCTCAAGAATAGACCTGCTCTGTTTGTTCTAGGTCTCAGTTCACCTGGTTTTACCACCTTTATTTAGTGTGATTTACAGTTCCTCTAGCAACAACTCCCAGACCAATATGTGAATGAGTCCAACCGATGTTTTTGATGGTAAGTAGAATTTGATATATATATGAAAAAAAAAAAAACCTTAACAGATCTTTTACATTTTCATCTGTTTGTTTTGCCCTTGGGATGTTTTTTGCTTAATTGAGTTGTTTGCTAATCATTTTATATTAAGCTTTTCCCAATTCCTTCCAACTGTTAATGCTTTCACCTCCACAAAAAACTCTTGAGAGAAGTAGAAATAATGCCATCTTACATTTAAGTATAGTTTTTTGCATTGACATCCATTATCTCAACAAAGGTGTCATTTCAGTCAGCTGTTTCCCACCCCAGCTGTTCCTTATAGACCTACCATACTCTCTTCTACAAACTTTTCTACATCCAAGTATCCCTGTGTTTCTCTCTAACAGCTTAGCTTGGCATCATATAAATGTGCCAACTTAGTTTGTGGATTTATGTCCATTTTGGGTAACTTATAAATTTTCCTTTTTAAATATATTTTGATTTAATGAATTAAATATTTCCCAATTACATTTGTATTTTTTAAACATTCATTTTTTTAAATTTTGAGTTCTAAATTCTCCCCTTCCCTCCCACTTCTCTTCTGCCTCTTAAGAAGGCAAGAATTATGATATTGATTATACATGTGAAGTCATACATAATATATTCCATTATTAGCCATGTTGCAAAATATATACACAAACAACAAAAATAAAGAAGGTAAAAAAGTATGCTTTGTTCTATACTCAGAGTCCATCAGTTCTCTCTCTGGAGGTGGGTAGCATTTTTCATCATGGGTACTTTCGAATTGTCTTCAATCTTTGTCTTGATCAGACAGCTAAGTCTTACGCAGTTGATCATTGTTACAATATTACTGTTAATGTATATAGTGTTCTGATTTGGCTCACTTCACTTTGCAGTAGTTTATATAAGATTTCTCAGGTTTTTCTGAAACCATTCTGCTCATCATTTCTTACAGCACAATAGTACTCCATCACAATCATATAACACAACTTGTTCAGCAATTCCCCAATTGATGAGCATCCCCTCAGTTTCCAGTTCTTTGCCACCACAGAAAGAGCTATGGTGAATATTTTTATATAAATTAGTCCTTTCCCCTTTTATTTCATCTCTTTGGGATATGTAGACCTAGTAATGGTATTGGTGGGCCAAAGGGTGAGCATAGTTTTATACCCCTTTGGGAATAGTTCCAAATTGTTCTCCAGAACAATTTGTTGGACCAGTTCATTACTCAATCATCAATGCATTAGTATACCTATTTTTCCATGTCCCTTCCAACATTTGTTATTTTCCTTTTCTGTCATGTTAGCTAATTTGATAGCTATGAGGTGATACCTCAGAGTTATTTTATGTGTTTCTCTAATCAATAGTGATTTGGAGTATTTTTCCATATGATTATTGATAGCTTTGATTTCTTCTAAAAACTTTCTGTTTATATCCTTTGACCTTTTATCAATTGGGGAATGGCTTTTGTTTTTATAAATATGATTCAGTTTCTTGTGTATTTGAGAAGAGAGACCTTTGTCAGAAAAACCTGCTGTAATTTTTCTCAGTTTTCTAGTATTCTTTTAATCTTGGCTGTATTGATTTAGTTTGGATAAAACATTTTTAATTTCATGTAATCATATAATTTACTCCCCTTAAACCTCACTATCTCTTGTTTGGTCATAAATTCATCTTTTATCCATAGATCTGACAAGTAAAATCTTCCATTCTCCCCTAATTTGCTTATGATATCACCCTTCATGTCTAAATCATGTGCCCATTTTGACCTTAACTTGGTATATGGTATGAGATGTTAGTCTAAACCTAGTTTCTGCCAAACTGCTTTCTAGTTTTCCCAGCAACTTTTGTGAAATAATGAGTTTTTGCTCCAAAAACTTGGATCTTTGTGTTTATCAGCCACTAGATTATTATGGTCAATTACTATTGAAAAATAATATTCTTAACATAATCAATCACATGTATCAAAAGAACCAATCATTTCATTCACATGGCAACTTCTTCCACTGAGACAGCTTGTATCCTGTCTATAACTTAGTTTAGTGTTATTGTTGTTGTTCAGCTGTTTTCAGTTGTGTCTGACTCTTTATGAACCCATTTGGGGTTTTCTTGGTAAAGACAGTGGACTAGTTTGCCATTTCCTTCCCCAGTTCATTTTACAGTTGAGGAACTGTTACAAATATAGTTAAGTGACTTGCCCAGGGTCACACAGCTAGTAAGTGTCTGAGGTCAAATTTGAACTCAAGAAGAGTCTTCTTAACTTCAGGCCTGGCATTCTATCCAGTGTGTCACCTCTGCCCCTCTATAACTTAGAATCTTAGAGAATTGTCTGAGATTCAGAGAAGTTGTGTGACAATAATCATACAGCTGTTAAGTGTCAGCAGTGAGATTGGAACCTAGGGATTCCTGTGCCAGTCACACCATGCACTCTCATCCTATAAGGAGCAGGCTGCCAGAGTCATACTTACCAGTCTTCGGTGCCCACCCGGATAAACACAGAGACGAGCCGATCAGGAGGTGCAAACACTCGAGCTTTATTCAGAGGCCAACACAGCAAGGCCAAGCAGGAAAGCAAGAGCAAGAGAGCAGGAGCAAGAGAGAGCGAGCTCCGACCCCTACCGCCCCTATATACCTTCCTAGCCCCTCCTCCTCAGCCCGCCTACTAGTCATTGATTGTAGGATCAGATACTGGAAGGGGATGTCTGGGTTTAGTGCTGCACCAAGGGAGAGGACGTGACGCAGGAGGCTAGGACCGGATACAGGAAGGAGACTTCTGGGGTTAGTGCATAGACAAAGGGAGAGTATGTGACACAGGAAGTCAGGCCCAGATACCGGGAGGAGGCGTCTGGGGTCAGTGCTACACAAAGGGAAAGTACGTGACCCAGGAAGTCAGGAAGGAGACGTCTGGGGTTGACGTTGCACCTAGGGAGAGGACTAGACAAAGGGAACTCGTTCTCTGCCGTCCCACTCCCATGTGGCACAGCCCCCTGCCTCAGGAGCAGGTGCTCTGGCTACTTCCTTGTATCCTGTTCCTTCCCCAGCTTATCACAGCTCCACATAGCACTGCCCACTGCCTCGGGAGCGTGAGCTCCGGTTACTTCTCCGTATCCAGTTCCCATCCCAGTTTGCCACAACTCTGCCTAGCACAGCCCCTGCCTTGGGAGCGTGAGCTCCGGTTACTTCCTAATATCTTGTTCCTACCCCATCTTGCCACAACCTTCACGTGGCAGTAGCCAACATCAGACAATCCCTCACAGATTCTTGTCTTCAAGTCCAGAATTGTATCTACTATGCCATGCTGCCTCTATTCATTTAGCAAATACTTATTGAGCATCTACTATATGCCAGGTACTGAAGTATTTGATGGATAGAGAGGCATGTCATTGTACTAAAACAATCTCTGCCAACTTGAGGCTAATAATCCAACAGTGGAGATAAGACATGTATATGTAAAACAATAATGCAGGATATAATTTTCAAGTACCATCAGGATGGTCCAATGTGGTAGGATGGTTCAGAGAAGAAAGAACTTATTTTAGTTGGGATATTTAAGAAGGTCATAGGAAGCAATGACTGTTAGGGTTAAAGAACAGGAACTGGTCAGGTAAAGATAAGGGATCAGGTCATTCTTGATAGAACGAATAGCATGAGCACAATCACTGTCAAGTGTTTTTGGGGAACAAGTGTTCCCCAAACACACTTGTAGTGGAGCATAAGGTACATGGAAATAATCAGTAAGAAATAAGGGGCGGGGGAAGAGAGGGGAATAAACATTTATATAGCGTTTATTATAAGCCTAACACTAAGTGGTTTTTTTTTTTGTTTTTGTTTTGCTTTGTTTTGTTTTGTTTTTACAAATATTCTCTCACTTGAGCCTCACAACAACCCTGCAAGGTAAGTGCAATTATTATCTTCATTTTACAGTTGAGGAAACTGAGGTAAACAGAGGATAAGTGACTTGTGCAGGGTCATCTGAGGTCAGATCTGAACTCAGGTCTCTTCTGATTCTAGACCCTGCACTCTATCCATTGTGCCACCCCCACCTCGAGTTGCCTAGAAAGTATCCCCATCATAGAGTATCTTAAATGTAGGGTAAAGAAATTGGGACTTTATATGCTAGGCAATAGTGGGCCTTGAGCCTTTGACATTTATTGTTTTTTTTTTTTTCTTAGTAAGATGGTGCCATGATAAGTGCTAAGTGTGGTGCTTTCCAAAGATTGACCTGACAATAACATGTAGGATGGCTTAAAGAAAAGACTGACTGGAGGCAGGGAGACAAGTAAGGAGGCTAATACAATAGCTAGGGTTAATATGAGTCTGAACTAGGGTGTTAACATTGAGAATGGAGTGAAGAAAACTGATTGGAGAGGTTGGGGAGGGATGACTGTAAAACAGAGACTCTTAAATTGGGGTCTGTGAACCTCTAAGGGGTCCAAGGATAGATCTCGTGGGGTTTGTGAATTTTGATAAGAAAAAAAATCACATCTTTATTTTTACTAACCTTTTAACTAAAATTTAACATTTACTTTAATCATGAATATAGGCACAAACATTATTCTGAGGAGTCCATAAGCTTTCCCAGACTGCCAGAGCAGTCCATGACACACTTAAAAAGGTTGGGAACTCCTACCCTAAAAGCAAGAAAAATTTCAGGCCTGAGAACAAACCCATGCAGTAATCAATGAATCAAAACCAAGACTTTTTAAAAAATTCCCTTTTTTATCCAGATAATTTTACAAATGCATTCACATGTACTCACCTATACTACCTCTCTATTGATTGAGAAAAAGAAAGGTGGGAAGGGGATTAGGGGAATTATTTGCCAGCCATTTTGTTTCAGCAGTGGAATTATGGTAGACAGAAGGTAATGATTTACCAAAGGTGTCTCAGTTCATCATGTCTCCTGATTTTTACCATGCCAGCAATTTTTCCATTTGTAAGTCAAGTAGTATTTAAGAATCAAGCTTATTATGTGTCCAGCCCAAGATCGAGTCTGTTCATGCCTATGTGTAATCATCACACACCTTCATGCACATAGGTATCAAGCAGAATAATTGACCAACCCATTTTCCTTTCCTGGAACATATATTGTGTAATATTTTGAGATGAGAATTTTTGTTTTTAAATCAAGTTCCTGCCTTTATAGCTAATGTATCCTAGCTAAATTTTGCCTTCTACAAATGATCATAGAAATTAAATTAATAGAAAGCAACATGGCTATTTTCTGTTGTTGAACTGTTCTTCAGGGATGTTTAGATATTGGCTGTATCTTTTAGTATTACTGAAAATAACTCCATTGCATGTTTGAAAGCACCTTCAGGCTAACAATCCAGCAACTTAAGTATTTTATATGTGTAATTCAATTAGTCTTTAAATAAAAATATCTAGTTAGATGCATGTAAACATACTGGTTAAACTGTACATCTTCATTCCTTCCACTTCAATGACTGAGACTGTGGAGAATAGACTATAAAAATTGCACCAAGGAGCTTATTCTCTTTTTATTGCCTGTCAAATTATTGCTGTGACACCCATAGTTGGTGGTGAAACATTGTGATCCACTGTTAGCAATGGAACACAGAGTGTGAGTTTCTCATTGAGTTTAGGTAATGTACCATAAAACATTGCATGAAAACACTAATTTTCTCAATATATATTAGTAGACACGGTGTTTACCAATGAGAAGTGAAGATGTTTTTAAACATAGTTTGTTAACTTGTAGTCTTGGCTGGGCTTGACTTAATTGAGCTCTAGCTCATGTTAAAATTTTGGATGATACAGGCCTTGGGGCTCCAAAGGTATCTTCACCCATATACTAGATATCTCAGAGGGATGCTGTATTGTCTGTGGACAGCTTCCCCCAATTTATGCACTATTTACTGATCTCTTTTTCTCTGCATTCTTCATATGGCTTCCAACATGAATAGCTTTTCCCCCTTTCATTTCCACCATTATTTTGCTCTACGCAGCATGAACACCCTTTTTCCAAAAGGAGAGTTTCATTCCCATCTGCCCCTGAGTCTAGTCGTTCTATTGAAGGCGATTTGGGGGCTATTATTAACAATGTTTCTTAAGCTGTTGAGCAAAGAAGAGCTCGTTTAATTTAATTTATCTGGCCTGTATTAAAAAAAAATAGAAGTACAAGATATGTTATTATCAGCCTTCAATAACACTAGCATTCAAACATTTTATTATCTTATTATTGAACAATGTATTCAACAAAAGGCTCTTTGTCTCTTATCCTTTTCTTAAGAGACCTGTTCTTCAGTTTTAAAGAGTAATTGTTGTCTAAGAGCAGTGGTGAAAAAAATAGCATCTTTTGGCTTTAAGAAAAGGTTGATCTGAATACATACTGCTAAATGCTGGTGGGTTTTACCCAATTTGCCTTTCAGCCAAGAATTCCTTGATTTCAGAGCGTGGTAGTTACTGATATTTTATAGGCTTCATCATTATACCTTTTATCTAGTCCTCACAAACCCTGGAATAATTTGTAATGAGTGTTTCATACCTAGGAGAGTAATTTGGCTCACTGGCAATCCGTAAGTACATGGAGCATTTGTTTATTCATTATTCTAAACTTTGTTGTTGTTGTTGTGGTTGTGTGTGTGTGTGTGTGTGTGTGTGTGTGTGTGTTTAACTGCTGCATCAGTGTTCCAACTTCAATTGAAAAGTATAGGGGAATGCCAGAACTTTTATCTTGAGCTAATGAATATACAGTAATGTTGAAATGGGCACAGACTAACCTGGATCTGTGGCTGGTAGCCCCTTCCCGTGCTCTAACACATGGCAAAATTATTCATTAACTCAACAACCACATTTAAAAGCTATAGTTCAAAAGTCCCATGAATTGTAGAACAAGGGGTCTAACTTGAAGTGCACTCGAGCTGCAGCAAGGGCAGAATTTAGCAAGAGAACCATTTCCTGAAAGATGAAGGGTCCAGAGAGTGAGTTCATATTTGGAGGGGGAGGGGCAATGATCTTTGACATTATTAGTAGTATTATTTATTCTCACCTACCACATAATCCTAAAAGCTAAGTTCTAATTGAAATAAATTTAGAAAGTTTCAGGAGCTGGGCGATTTTTCTCTATGCAAATTGTACAAATTCAATGTTCTCATTGAAAACACTATCTAGTGAAGGAGAGAGATAAGAACTAGACTTGTGATTTTTATTGGTATAAGGAACTCCCGTGTAAGGACATTTTCTCTACCCTGCAGAGAACTGGAACTTATAGTCAATCTTGAAGGACTGCCTGGAGCACTTGGAAGTTAAGTGATTTGTTGCACATCTAGTATGAATCAGAGAGGAGACTTGAACTTAGGTCTTCCTATCCAAGGGTAGCTCTATCTCCACACTGCATGGCCCTAGTGAGATATAGAAAAAATGTCATTAAGTAAAGTAAAGGAGGGAAATGGGAAGGGAGAAGAATATATAGGGGTTTATTTTCCCCAGGCCATTGTATTTGAAAGTGAGCTGAAGATTCTCCTCTGATACAATGAAAGAATTCCACCTTCTTTGCCCCTGTAACTGTCACCCTGGTGTAAGAGAAAATGGAAAGAGGCTAGATCCTAGGATCATGGATCTCAGAATGAAGAGTCCTCAATCTCATCCAAATCCCTCATTTTATACATGAGGAACTGAGGCTTGAGGAAGTTAAATGATTTATAATACAAAAAGGGAGTTGACCCAAGAGGAACTGGATGCTTTCAAACATGAAAGTCTGATAATGTAACTAGGTTATTCTAATGAGAAAAAAAAGGGGAAAAGAGCAGTGTAGACACACAAGGAACTTGTTGACCAGTTGTAGATTTTTCACAGAATATGTATGCTATTAAGAGCAGAAAATTGAGAGTGATTAGAAAAGCAAATCATGATCCTGGAAGAATAGTGCCAGGAATACAAGTTAAGAAAGATTTGAGGTTGGAAATAAATACTAACATTAATGAACTGAAAGTAAAAGTTAAGGATTAAAAGGTAAACTATGTTCAGGACAAGAAGATCAAAGATGGCTAGAGCTGCTGATAAAAGTGGATAGGATGATGGTAAGAATCAATACAGAATAGGTAGAGCTATGCACCTCTTATTTTACTTCTTTTTTCTATACCAAAGAGAATAATCTTTGGACTGGTAAAGATAAGCATTATTGATTAACATAGAATCAAAACTGACAATAGGTGAAGAGATAGTAAGAGAGCACCTTGATTCCTATAATGAATTCAAGTCATCAGGATTAGGTGAACAACTCAGATTACTAAAAAAACAAACAAACAAACAAACTTGCAGTTGTTTCGTTGAAGTCACTATTAGACTGAAGAGTTGGGGAGAAAGAAGAGGAACTTTAGGACTGCAGATGCAAAGTCAAAAATAAAAAAAGAAGAGAAAAGGGCATGTCTTCCCACTTTACACTGTGGAGTTTTATGAGCATTGATCCCCTGCAAAATGTATTATTAAAGGGACAGTTTGTGAGCATTTAGAAAGGGAAGGAATGATCACTAAGAATTCCTCAAAAATAGTTTGTATCAAAGTAACCTCATTTTCATTTTCTACAGAGTTGCTAAATGAGTAAACCAGGAAAATTATACAGAGATAGCATACCTGGAGTTCAGCAAGATATTCAGCAAGATATCTGACAAAGTTTCTGATGATATCTTTGTGGTCAAGATATAGAAATAGCAGCTAAATGTTACTATAGTTAGTTGGCTTTAGAACTTGTTTAATAACTGTAGTAGTAGTAGTAGCAGCAATAACAGTAGTAGTGATAATGATGATGGTGGTGATGATGTGTCTCCCAAGTAAGTCCTAATCCCTGTGCCATACAATACTACATTCATTTATCCAATAATTTGAAACATCACTCATTCATTCAGCACTCATACACAATATTCATTCAATAAATGTTGTCTTATTATGACATACCTACTAATGTGTGCCAATCACAATACTAGCTGCTGGTAGAAATACAAAGTTTAGATAAGATACAGGGATTTGACAGTTTCATAAAGAGATGAAACAATCACAGTTATGACATGTTTTATATAACTATAATAAATAACATTAAACAATAAGTACATCAGAGCATTTTAAAATAAAATGTTATCTGAGCTATGAAGAGGAAATTCATTACTGATGGAGAAAGTCAGCAAAGTCTTAAAGGAAGGGGTAGCAGATGTTTGCTCTAAATAATGGATAAGGATTGAACAGGGAAAGTAAGGCAAGGAGATCATTCTAGGCAAAAGATGAGCCAGGACATTAAGGTAAATATGTGGTATATCCAGGGAACAGAATAGATGGGATTTGTTTGTTTGTGTTCCTGGATTGTCATATGTGTGTGGACATAATGTGTGTGTGAGATAAGACTAGGAAGTTAGGAGATTTCCAGATTGTGGAGGATCTCAGATTTCACACAAAGGAGTTTGAACTTTACTAGAGAGGCAATAGTAAGTCAATAAATATTTATAAGCATAGAAGTTAAATGACTAGATAAGAAAGGTTATTCTGGCAACTGTATAAAGGAGAGATTGTGAGGGGAAGAAAATAGAAGGCAAGGAGGCTGGTAAGGAGTCTATTGTGATAGACTAGGCATGTTTTAATGAAAACTTCTTCCAAGAAGGTGGCTATGGTTGTAGAGAGGAGGGAACAGATGTTAGATGTCTTTCCAAAATGATTCCATTTTGACAGAACTTGGTAACTGAATGAATATAAGAAATGAGAAAGGAAAATCAAAGATAACCATAAGGTTACAAACACAGGAGTCTGGGTAAGGGTGGTGCCAATAAAAGAAATGTTGCATTTGGAAGAAAGATTGGGCATATGGGGGTGGGGAGGTGATAAGGTTGGTTTTGGATTTGTTGAATTTGTCATCTAGATACAATGTCTCAAAGGCTGCTGAAGTGTTGTGTCTGGAGTAAAAGAGAAGTCCGGCTTGGAGATGTAGTTTTGAGTCTCTGCATGGAGATTGAAATTGAAGTTTAATCATTGCCAAAGAGAAAAAAGTAGAGAGAGCAGAGAACTAAAATTAGACCTTTGTAGAATGCTTGCATTAAAAGCGGGGAAAGACGTGAGTGACTCACTGAAACTAGATGAATAACAATGGTTAGAGAGACAGAGGATACTCTAGAGGACTGGGTCTATCTGAAGCTACAGAGAATGGAATATCCAATTGCCCGAGATTGTAAAACACCCAAGGCAATATGAGAGTCCAAAGAGGATAAGTATGTACTGAAAACAGAACACTGAACTTATTTGTTAGGGGATTATAGGTGGACTTTGAGAGGGCAGTTTTAATGTAGTAGAAGGGAAAAAAGCCAATTGCTAGGGGCTAAAGGGATGGAGGAGAGTATGGAAATTAAGGCATTAGATATAGATAATTTTTCAAGAATTTTAGAAGTGATAAGGAGGGAAAGGATGCAAGAGTGGAATGACTAGGAGGATTGAAGGAAGGCATTTTTTCTTAGGGATTAGTGAGAACTGAGTATATCTGTATACTGATGGGAAGGAGACAGTGGAGAGGGAGAAACTGGAAGTGCATGAAAGAGAAGGGATGAGTGCTGAAATAAAGTCCTTGAACGAAGAGGGTCAGAGATCTAAGAATGTCTCTCTTTTTGGTCAGAGAAAGATTGATTGATGATGCTGAAAAGTTTTCAGAAATGTAGGAAGTAAGATTAAAGCAACTCACGTCACATGATTTCAATGTCCTCAATGTATAGAAAAGTGTAAGTGTAGGTGGTGGGGATAGAACAGAGAAAAGGAAGTTTGGGTTGACTCTGTGGGTCTGAGATAAGGAATCAATTGGCATAAAATAGAAACGATTGTCAGATAGCAATGGGGCGGGGAGGGCAGAGAAGGAGAGAACCTAGCTGAAATTATGTAACATAGGTTTGTAGTGAATAAAATCTCATTTTTAAAAAGAATATTTTCCTGCATTGATTCTCAGCTGCACTGGAGCAGAAGAGGTGGAAATTACCTAGGGATGTGGATCTTAAAACCAGGAATAGCAAAACTTAAGTAGAGCAAAAGATATTGTGAAATTAGTTAGTAAAACATCAAAGTGGCAAACCATGTGGTCATTGCTGAGTATGGAGTCAGTGAGTTAGACTGGAAGAAAAAAGATGAGTCCAGGAATTAGAATACATGATAAGAGTTAGGAAAATTTTCCCGTATTTATCTTGCACATATTTTAAATAGGTATATATATATTATATATATATATATATACACACACACACACACATACATATGTATATATGTATGTATGCGTGCATGTATGTATATATGTATATGCACATACACACACCTATATATATGTGTGTGTATATATATATATATATATTATACCTGTATATGTTGTCTTGTCCAATGGGATGTAAGCTCATATAGAGCAGGACTATTTATTATTTTACTTTTGTCTTTGTGTCTTCAAGGCATACCACAGACCCTGGCACATAATAAGTGCTTAATAAATGCTTATTTACTGATTGATCGATTGACAGGAGAAAATGGGAGAGGGGAAAAATAGGTGACCTTTTTGTGTTTCAGATGTTGGAGGTTGTCTAATTCCAAGAGATAACCATGGAACTAAACTGGATTGGAGAAATTATCTGAATAAAGGCATACTTATTCTATTTATAGATGACACAAAAGTGGAAATAATATCTCATATGTTGAATGACAGAGTAAAAAATATCTCAATGGACTAGAATTGCTAACTCTAATGAGATGAAATTTAATGTGGAAAAATACAAAGTCTAAACTTAAATTTAATATGTATTATATGTATGTAACACAAATACCAGTTAGAGGAGGTATGGCTAGCCAACAGTTTATGTGAAAAAGATCTGGGGCTCTTGGTGGACTGAAAGCTCAATATGAGTCAACAGTAGTATGACAGTCAAAAGAGACAATGTGACATTATACTTCAGTGATAAACATACTTTCTAGAATAAGGAAGGTTATAATCTCATTGTTTGGTCCCGGGAAGATGATATTATGGTACTGTGTTTGATTTAAGATAACACATTTTAGGATATAAAGATCACTTTAAGGAAATGGATATTCAAACACAAATGAAAACTTACAGAGAAGTCAGATCAAAGGGGATTAGACTTGTTCTCTTGGACCCCAGCATCCAGAATTAGGAACATTATGTGGAAATTCCAGAGCGACTGATTAGGACTTAAGGTCAGAAAACATTTCCCAACAATTAGAACTTTCCTGAAGTAGGATGGGCCACTTCCAAAAGTCTTGGATTTCCCATTCCTAGAAATCTTCAAAGAGAAGTTAAATGATGAGTCATTGGGAATAGTATAGATAGATAGATAGATAGATAGATAGATAGAGATAGCTATATATAGATAGAGATAGAGAGATAAAGGTAGATATAAATATAGATAGATATAGATATATAGGTATATAAAGATATAGATATATAAAGACATAGAGATAGATATATAGATATAGATAGATGTACCGACAGATAGATTGATTGATTGATAGATACCTAGAGTTCTGTGACCGTGAATAAGTTCTGTAAATTCTTTGATCTTCAGAATTTTTCTTGTCTAAAAATCATAAATATTACTCTCTGTAGTGCCTACCTTACAGTGCTGTATGAAAATCAAATGAGATAATGCATGCAGAGAGCTATAAAGATGTCATACCTTATTACAGAAGTTCTGTTCAGAATTATATTAAATTAGATGACCTCTGAAGTCTCTTCCATCTGTAAATTTTAATGATTCTCCAAACACTCCACGGTGTGAGATGAATGAATGAATGAATCAATAAATGAAAATGCATTTACTAAGTACTTAATGAATGACAAGCACTGTGCTAACTATTGGGGACATAAAGAACAAAGATGAGATAGTCCCTGCTCTCAAGGAGGTCACACTCTAACAGAGGAGACAATGCATAGAAGAAAGTTTAGCTGCAGGGGGAAAATGCCCACAAATCCTAAAGATTAAATGGTGAGGGTGGTTGATGAGGCCCAGGCATCCTTAGGTTACATCAGTAAATCAAATGACAGTGCTGAGCAAAGGGCATTCTGGGAAGATGAAGGAGTAGGTCAGAAATTTCCAAGCTCTTCAGATTTTCTGCACAAATAGACAGAATATCACCATGAAATGAATGTGGAGCAGCAAAAATCAAGGGGTAAAGCAGCTGTCCTCCTAAGACAATGTGAGAGGACCTCAGAAGAGTCGGGATTTCCAGGGGCTGAGGTTTGGCCTGAGTAAAAAGTAGACACCTCTGGGCCAACTCCACTGAATTAACAAACACCAGGCCTTGACGGCAGCTTCATTAGGAAGCAGACTTGGCCTCAAGAAATTTCACCTCATTCATGGCCTCTGGAACTTTCACCTCACAAACTTTTACCTGCTAAAGAACAGCTGGGAACACTAGCAATCAGTTTGGCAGAAACTAAGCTGCCCTAGGCTCTTATTTTATAAATTTGGCTCAGCTTCCTATATATTTGAGAAATGAGGCCTTTATTCAGAGAATCTTGCTGTAAATCCTCCCCACCCAAATTTCTGCTTTCTTTCGAATTTTGGCTGCATTAGTTTTATTTGTGCAAAAGTTTTTCCTTTTTTTTTTTTAAATTTCATGTAATCAAAAATATCCATTTTACTTCCAGTAATATTCTCTATCTCTTGTGTGGTCATAAAGTCTTCCCTTATCCATATATCTGATGGGAACATTTTTCCATGCTCCCCTAATTTACTTATGATATCACCCTTTGTGACTAAAGCATCTATCCATTTTGACCTTTTCTTGGTATATGGTGTGAAATGTTGGTCTATGCTTAATTTATGCCAAACTGATTTCTAGTTTTCCCAGCCAATTTTTGTTCAATGGTGAGTTCTTACTGCAAAAACTTGGATCTTTGGGTTTATCAAACATTAGATTACTATGATCATTTACTACCATTTGTTGTGTACCTGATCTATTCTACTGATCCACCACTGTATTTCTTGGCTAGTACCAGACTGTTTTGATAATAACCATTTTGGAATATAGCTTGAAATCTGGAACTGTTAGGCTGCCTTCCTTAACATTTTTTATCATTGATTCCCTTGATATTGTAGATCTTTTTCCCTCTTCTGGGTGAATTTCGTTATTATTTTTTTCTAGCTCTATAAAATAATTCTTTGATAATTCATTGCTATGGCCCTGAACAAATAAATTAACTTGGGTAAAATTGTCATTTTTATGATGTTGGTACAGCCTACCCACGAGCAATTACTATTTCTCCAATTGTTTATATCTGTATTTGTGTGAAAAATGTTTTGTACTTGGGTTCATATAATCCTTGGGTTTGTCTTGGGAAGAAGATGACCAAATATTTCATATTGCCTGCAGTTATTTAATGGAATTTCTCTTTTTATCTTTTCCTGTTGAGTTTTGTTGGTAGTATGGAAATGCTGATGATTTATATGGATTTATTCTATATCCTGCAACTTTACTGAAGTTGTTAACTGTGACCAAAAGTAATACTGCTTCTCAGGTCTCCCTCTCAACTGAGAGTGCTCTCTACCTTGGACTATGACCCAGAAGTGGGTATAGGCAATAGATTTTCCAAACAGCATCTGGTCCTATATTCAGTGCTAGAATAGGGGTCCCCTATAATCTCTTTCTGACCAATTGCCAACACCCCCCTACTATCTCTGACTTGAGAACTCCTGAAGCTGTTGCTCCATCTGTCACCACCAACTAGTCCTAACACTGGTGTTTCATCCACATGAGCTCTGGGACAACCTCCACCCCTGTGCCACAAATCTCTCCTTCTGATTTCCTAAGTTGTCTTGAGCTGGAAGAATGTCTGACTGACCTTTTCTTGGCTCTGTCACTTTAGAATTCAAGTTGAGGGTTTATTTTAAAGTTGTTTGGAATGCTTAATGACCAGATTTTAGAGAATGTCACAGTGCAGATGGAACCCACAAAATCCTATGAGAGCCTCTGCTTGCCAAAAACCTCAACTACAACCAGCCAGGGACCTGCCATGTACTTGTGGCATTGACTGAAGGAGATCCCATAGCTGTGGCCTGTATTTTCAGCTGCATGATGAAGTTCACAGAGTGGCACTGTGATCCCACCGTTGGAGAGACTGAAGATGAAGGCTATGAAGGTGAATATGTTCTAAAAGACCTTGAGGTAAACAGTGACAGATCACATACTCAGAGTTTTGAAGTCAAACTTTGGGGTAGCCTGGAATGGGAAAAGTTTGAGAAGGAAGAAACCTTCACTTTATCTACCATCAAAAACTTGAAGAGGTCATTGGTAACATTGTGAAATTCCTGGGAATGCAGCCCTATGAAAGATGAGACAAAGTCCCTGAGAACAAGAATGATCACATATTGTTCCTACCTGGAGTGTTCTGAGGTGGCCATGACATTCTTGTGTATTTGAGATTGGTTTGGACAGACACGGCAACAATACAGGTTACAGCCAGAAGCACTGAGGAACTGCCTGTTGACCTCATCATGAAATTTATCTGTAGTCTAAGGAACTAACCTTCTTGGGCTCAGCACCCCCTGACACTATGGTTTCAATATGGAAATTGACCCTGGAGGTTCACCCCTTCACATGAACACAGTGGAAACCTCCCCTGGGCTTCTTTCTTTATTAAAATCATACATTTTTAAATTAGGTGATTTTGTTTTTAAGGTCAAAATTATAGTTGGTTTCAGCTTGTTGAAACTTGCTACCCTATCTGATGGCTGACCTTCACATGAATAAAGTTACCACACAAAAACGCACACCCCAAAAAATTACAAATTAAAAAAAAATAAAAGTGTTTGGAGGGTAATGTTGGGAAAGCTCAACTGAGTGCTTTCTTTACTCTGCCATCTTGGCTTGGCCCTCGTAAGTCTCTATTTTCTCAAATTTTCAAAAATTAAATAATATCTCTTTGTGATAGAAAAAAATACTTAACCACTTCAAAAAGAAAATCCACTGCAAAATCTAGAACAAGTATAAGGAGAGACAATAGAGCCAGCTTAAATAGAAGAAAGACAGAAACACAAAGTTAAAAAACCCAAATCCAGAAAATATAATCCATTATATTTATCTCCGTTATTTGTAAGTATTTATGAGTACTATTTATAAGTATAGATGGAGAGGAAATACTATTATTTGCTTTGTATCATCTCAGAAGCAGCATAGTGTAGTGGAAAAAATGCTGGATTAAAAGTGAGAGGGCTTCTCTTTGAATCCTGGTTTTGAAATTTACTTCTTTATGACTTTGAGCAAGACACTTAACATCTCCGAACCTAAATGTCTTTATCTATAAATGAGGCTATTAGAATGAATGATGCCTAAGGTCCCATGCATCTCTAAATATATAGTATTGTACATGCTTAACCTAATAAATTAAAGTAACATTTCAAAAGTATGTAAGTAGAGCATATTGGCAAAACAAATTAATTTTTCCAGAGATAATTACATGCTCTTATGAGCAAATTTTTTTTTCAAAATCGTGTCTATGACATCAGAAAGATTGTTTCTATCATGTATTTTGTTTACAGATTTGCTAGGTATTAAAACCTTCATTTGCCTTCATTAGTAGGAACTAGTGACACCTTTACTACAGAAATGTTCAAAATAATGCTTAACAAATCATATGAACAGTACTTAGGAATAGTTTCACTTCTTGATAATACAAAGTAAAGAGAATTGTCCGTATGTCAACTAATTAAAAAAAAAACCTAAAATCTTCTTGGCTTGCAGTGCGAGTCTATGAAACAGCAGTTGTAGTTAAAGATGCTAGATTGATTACATATATTATATAATGTATTATTAAAATTGATAGTAGGGAAGTTTTATTATGTAGCAAACCTGTTGAAGACAATGTACATTGATACAAATTTTCAATAAAATTGACAGATGTCTTAATGAAAATGATATAATATGGGGAAAATTTCATTGGGCTCTGCACTGACATAATTTAATCAATGTTAAGGCAAAACACTGGTCTATAAGAACTAGTAAAAAATGTTTTTGTGTCGTTTGGAGCCATAGCATATTTCACAAACAATCACTAGTATGGAGATATCTGAGTAAAGAACTACATGGTGTTTTCCAGGTTGTTAAATGAGTAATTAGCTTTATAAAAAGCCTACCCATCACATACATATTTTTATTTTGTTGCCAGCTTATTAACTATGAATGTGAAAAATACAAAGACTGTTACCAAGAGGTAGCGTGGCGTAGTAGCCAGGGCCCTGAATTTGGATTCAGAAAGACCTGGTTAAAATATTCACTTAAACTGTTACTAACTGAATTATGCTGAACAAGTCACTCAACCACTCCAGCCCTCAGTTTTATCTTCTGTAAAATAAGGGAGTTAGATTCAGTAGTCTCTAAAATCTCTTTAAATATATGATCCTAAGTATGAATAAATATTTGTTATGTAATTTTATTGTATGTTTAAGGTTTATGTGTTGTTATAAGAATATAGCCAATTATAATTTTGGATCAACCATGAACCAAGACAATTATTTGCTTAGTTTTATGAAAAGTGTGAGAATTTTGCCTTTTTTGTGGGGTATTGAAATAAGAAGGCCCGGATTCAAGTCCCAGCTCTGGCCCGTGTTAGCTGTGTAACCTGAGAAAATCCAACCTTCCTTACCTTATTTACATATCTATTTAAGGGAAAGAACAATATTAACCATACCGATCTTACCAAATAATTTGAGAAAATACTACGACAATGTGATTTATTTTTGAAAAATTACAGAATAAGAGCTGCATGTGCAGTAGAAAATGTTATTATTAATTGTCATATGAGTCAGCTACTAGAATCAACTATTCATCATAATATATGTAACAGGCTAGAATTGGTGAGAGCTTAGGAGAGAAGACAGACTATTTTTTCCTAGATTCAGCTTTGAGAGAAGACTCAACATAGTTTAAAGTGCTCTCTCCAAGGTATGATCCCTAGAGGGAAAGAAAGACTCCAGGAAGAAGCTGTATCTTGAGCACATTACTTAGCTCAGCTTGCTATACTAAGGACTTTGGGAACTTTCCCTTTGGATGTAATCAAGGGCTCTCTCTAGTTGAGCTAAGATATCTAGCTACTGGTGGGAGAAGCCATTCACTCTGTGTATTGTCTGGTATGTTTTAATTTGTATGAATTCTCTGATTTCCATGTGCTGTATTTCTATAGATAAATAGGTTTGTTTTTATTTACTATGCATGATGGTCTTTGTGTTACCAATATATAGTGGAAAGGGCACCAAGCCTTTGGATATATAGTTTGGGAGAATTTCTCCATAAGAAATAATTACCAGGGGGCAGAGCCAAGATGTCACAGAAAAGACAGCTACTCACATGAGCTCTCCCCAAAACACCTTTGACCATCTTTAAATAATGCCATAAAACAATCCCTGGAGCAGCAGAATCCACAAAAGGATGGGGTAAAATGATTTTCCAGACAAAGTCAAGTTAGAAAGTCAGTAGGAAAGGTTTGTTACACTTAGGTGAGAGTGGAATACAGTCTAGCATAGGTCACTCAAGCACAGACTAGCTCCCAGCAAACCAGGAACAGGCTGTGGGAACCACTGAATCAGCAGCAGCAGCAGCAGTTGCTTCTGGAGCTCTCGGTCCACTGACAGTAAGAGAGTTGAACAAATGGTCAGAAGAAGCTAGCACTGAGGCAAGACTCTGTTGCTTTGCCCATACTTGGATCAGGGTCACAGTTATGGGTGGCAGTCCCAGGGTGAAGAGTAGCACTAGCACACCAGAGTTTGTGACCACAGTGGAGCAGGGACGCTTGTCACATTTCCAGAAAAGAGTTCTCGTGGTTGCTCACAGATCAGAGCACAGGCCAGGAGAGTAGAAAACACGCCTCTCCTCAGATCACGCCAGCTTGGAAGAACTGAAGACTTACAGGTCCCTAGAAGTATCTCTGAAAACAGCTACACAAAACCCCTGAAACTTGATACAGTGCACCCTTCACCCTGGAAGCAGAGCCCTACTTTATCAAAGAGTTAAACGTCAAGAAATAGGCTGGAAAAATAAGCAAACAACAGAAAAAAATTCTGACCATAGAAAGTTATGGTGACAAGGAAGATCAAAGCACACACTCAGAAGAAGATAACAAAGTCAAAGCTCCTACATCCAAAGCCTCCAAGAAAAAATATGAATTGGTCTCAGGCCATGGAAGAACTCAAAAAGAATTTAGAAAATCAAGCAAGAGAGATAGAGGAAAATTTTAAAGAGAAATGAGAGTGGTGGAAGAAAATCATGAAAAATGAGTCAACAGCTTGGTAAAGGAGACACAAAAAATACTGAAGAAAATTACACCTTAAAAAATGGAATAGGCCAAATGGTAAAAGAGGTTCAAAAAGCCAATGAGGAGAAGAATTGGCCAAATGGAAAAAGAGGTACAAAAATTCACTGAGGGAAAAAACTCCTTAAAAAGTAGAATTAGCCAAATGGAAAAGGAGGTACAAAAGCTCAATGAAGAAAATAATTCCTTTGACTAACATTAGCAGACTTAGCCCTTCTCAGCAATGCGAGGATCTAAGACATCTCCAAAGGTCTCATGATGGAAAATGCTATCCACATCCAAAGAAAGAACTATGGAGTTTGAATGCAGATTGAAGCATACTATTTGTTATTTTTCTTCTTTGTTTTGTTTTCTCTTTCCTGTGATTCCTCCTTACAACATCATTAATGTGAAAATATGTTTAACAGGAATGTATATGTATAGCCTATATCATATTGCACACCATCTTGAAGAGGGAAGAGGGGAGGGAGGGGGAGAAAAATTTAAAGCTCAAAAGCTTATGGAAGTGATTGTTGATAAATCAAAATAAATTAGAAGTGAACAAGTGGAAGCTATGACTTTATGGAAAATCAAGAAACAATAAAACAAAATTTAAAAAATGAAAAAAATAGAAGACCATGTGAAATATCTCACTGGAAAAACAACTGACCTGGAAAATAGATACAGGAGAAATAATTTTAAAATTATTGGACTACCTGAAAGCCATGATAAAAAAAAAAAGAGCCTAGACATCCTTTTTCAAGAAATTATCAAGGAAACTGTCCTGATATTCTAGAACCAGAGGGTAAAATGGAAATGGAAAGAATTCACCAATCACCTCCTGAAAGAGATCCCCAAAACTGCCAGGAATATCATAGCCAAATTCCAGAACTCTGAAGAGGGACAGGGTCAAAAGAGAGAATAAAATAAATGGCAGGTGGGATAGGATGAAGGGAAATACACTTAGTTTTTCACAACAGGACTACTGTGGAAGTATTTTGCATGACTACACATCTATAACCTATATCAAGATGATTGCCTTTTCAATGAGGGTGGGTGGGGAGGGAGGAAGGGAGAAAATTTATATCCCAGAGTTCTAAAAACACATGTTAAAAAAAATTAATCAAACTTTTTTTATTTTTTAATCCAGAATTTGACATAATACCTAGCATATAATAGCAAGTTCTTAATAGATATTTGTTAATTAATCAAATTATAAGGTCCAAGATTTTTAAAACACCTTTGTTATCTTCCCTTCCATCAGATACATTAAGAATCTATCCAGAAATGTCTTTAAAATTGTTTAACCTCTAGCATGAATTTCCTCTGCGGAGGCAGCTATTGTTGTGGTTTGTCCTTTATTCTCAAAGAGGACCATGACATCAGGAAGGTGATGTCATGACTTACAGGTGAATTGGATTTAAGTGAGGAAGGGCAGTGCAAAGTCACCAGCCTCACTCTCTCCTCTGGAGCAATCTGGGTCCAGTGGCAAGATTTAGATTAGGACCACTGAAATTAGCCCTGGATACAGTGGAACACCTTGCCTTTTTTTTTTTCCTTTCATGGAAGCAGTTGGTAGTACAGTGAATAGAGCATTGAACCTGAAGTCAGGAAGACCTGAATTCAAATATGGCATCAGACATTTAATAGCTGTGTGACAAGGGCCAAGTCATTTAACTATTTTCCTTATTTTACTTAACTACAAAACGAGGATGATAATAATAGCACCTAACTTGCAGGATTTTATGAGGTAATACTTGCAAAGAGTCCTTAGCATAGTGTCTAGCACATAGTAGGTGCTATAAAAAAAGCTTATTCTTTTTCTTCTGTGTATATTGCTTTTAAATGAGGTGGTTTTCCTATTTTTTTTCTTTCTTCAACAGCATTTCCAAATCTTTTATATGAGTGTCTGAACTGTTCAGCTAAAGTCAAAATATGGAGACTCTATTGTTCTCAATGGTGAAGTTATAGAAATCTTTGCATATTTTTTCTCCATCTTTCATCTGTCTTTCCAATTTCATTCTTTAATGCCTTCTAATGATTTTCTTAGTTGAGTCTCTTGCTAAGCTTTGTTTAAACAGAATTTTCCCTTCTACTGGTTCTCATTGTTTCATGAGGTAATGTCGTTCATATTTTCCCATTATACTTCTCTGTCAGATTTTATAAAGGAGCTTATATTCTAAAGAAGTGATCCCTCTCTCTACTTGGTCAGATGTTAAATATGTGCTGACTAAGGATATTTTTAGTGTCCTTAGAAATGTCATTATAGCAATTGATTTATATTGATGAAACCTATATGAAATTTTTATAATCAGTGATAATGTCCTTTCTGCCATACATTTCCCATTTTTACCATCAATAGTTTACTTAAATACATCAGATAGGAGCTGTGTTAATTGCATACCATGTGTTTTTCTCACTTTTATTTTTTCTTTTAACTTTGTACTAATTTTTATCTTCACTCTAACAAGTCAGAATTCTGACTGTACACTGACAACTGTTTCAGAAATGACTCCCACAAGCCTTTCTTGTCTGTTAAAATATAATCAATTTCATTTTAGTGCTCATCATGTCAAACACCTTCCACTTCTCTTCTTGAGTAAACTATACATAATGTATAGATATAAATATTTTTGTGTGGCCTTTTATTCCTCACTCCAGCATAATGTTTTCCAACCAGGTTTTGGGAATCCTCACCCATCTGCATCTTTGCAATGAGGTCACTGAATGTAAATGTACATGTTGACCTAAGTTTGAGGGTTTTAATGAGTTCTTTATACCTTTTTTTTTCTACTTCAGAAGTTGGAACATAAGCTGAAATTATTTTCATTTTGATCTTATTATGAATGTTTATAATGAGCACGAAAATATAATGTGACTAAAATACAATGTTACACGAAATTATGTTAATTGTTGCTTTTGGACAGACAAGAAAATGGACCTTGATAGCCCTTCTTTGTCTTCCCATGTAGGACCTACCCTTCCATTTAGCGGACATCCTTTCATTTAGGTGCAGCTCTCTTCTATCTTCTGGCTTTGTTTAAAAGGTGAATATCGATATTGATATATTTCAGTTACTTCTGCAGGATGCCCATTCTCTGGCAAGTAGATAAGGGTATTACATTTGGAATGCCAATAGCTAAATTGATATTTGGAGAAAGGTTCTTAGCACCCTTCAATCATTTTCCACTATTCTACCACTATCATTGCAGTACAAGACGAGGGGCCATGTTGTATCTTTCTTTATTTCATGGGTAACCATGATCAAAGAATTTGTCACCAAGTAACCAGCCTAGTGATTGATATCTTACCTATCAGCCTTTATCAAAGATATGAGGAATTATTTTGGTAGTAATGTCATCTTTATTATATTGACATGTCCCAACTATAAGCAATGAATTTAATTTCAGTCTTCCTTTATGTATCGAAGTGGGTTATATAGCTGTATTAATATAAATATTGAGTACATCTTGTTTGGTTGACTCTGAGTTGTTGTATGTAGTTTATAGTTATTTGAAGTTTCTTTTTTCAATCTCTTCTTATTGGGTTTTGCTAATGATATATAGAAAGGCTAGTAATTTTATGGGTTGGTTTATTAATCTTGCTCTTCACTGAAATTATTGCTTCAATATCTTTATTGACTCACTGGTTATTATCTAAATAAAGAATCATATTCTCTAGAAATGGGAATTATTTTACCTCCTTTTTAACTTCTGATCCCACTAATTTTTTTAATCTTATTGCTATAGTCAGAATTTCTAGAACTATACAAAAATAGAAATAAAAATTGTTCTACCTCGATCTCATTGGAACAACTTATAACATTCTATTATGAATATAAGCAACTGGTTTTAGATAGATACTATTTGTCATGTTAAGGAAAGATTAATGTATTCCTATACTTTTTAGTGTTGTTAACATAAATGAATGCTACATTTTGTTGGATGCATTTTCTATATCAATCGAAGTAATGTGATTTTATCATTTTTATTCATAAATATTATTATACTTCACATTTTCCTAACATTGAACTGTGCCTGAATTCCTGGAATAAATTTAACCTGGTCATGGTGATTAATTTTATATATTGCTCTAGTCTGTATCCTAATATTTTAATCAATATTTTTCATTAATATTCAATATTATTATTGGTAATGGGGGGAGTTAATTCATCTTTGGAACTCATCATTTTGCCAGTCACTTTGCTCTTAGCCCCGCCCCCCCATTTTTAATGGAAAAGAAATGAGGAAGGAAATGGGAATGAAAGCAACCGAGGTTGTCAGGAATTGAAACAGTCAGATTCCTATCTTCTCCCTTCCCCTTCTTTACTCATCTGAGGCTCAGATCTAATCCCTGCCCTTTGTCTCTTTTTTCTGTCTTTCACAATCAACCATCCATACTTAATATTTGTTTTGATTGTGACTCTTTCCTCCTATCCTCTCCTGTCTGTTTTAATCCATGTTCTTCCCTTTTCCTATTCCAACCCTGTTCCGTGTTTGCTCTATTGTATTTCTATACTATATTCTTTTTTTTTCCATCTTTTCTTGCTTAGCTCAGAGAAAAGTGAGGTTCATGAGAATTCCACCATCAAGTGTTCTGTGTTCATGCTGGCATTTCAATGCATGGTATGAAATGCATGCTTATACATAGCACCATTCATTCCCTTTGACATCTAGGTGGCATAGTAGATAAAAGTTCTGGATTTGGATTCAGGAAGGCCTGGGTTTAAATCCATTCTCAGATACTTTCTAGCTATGTGACCCTGTGACTTCAAGCTTGTTAAGCTTCAGTTTTCTCTTTTATTAAATGGAGATAATAAAGCATCTATTATCCACAGGGTTTTGTGAGAATCAAACAAGATAACATATGAAGCATTTTGTAAACTTTAAAGAACATTATAAATGATAGTTATTTTGTTATTATTATATTCTAATAAAAATAAGGCTTATTATGCTTAATATTTTCAAGGATTTATGATTTTACTCACATGAACACTGCCTCTTACTTATGCAGATTACATTGGACAGTATTTTGGCTCTAGAATAGATTATGTGCAGCTAAATACAATACTAACCTGAAGGTTACCTTAGAATCACGGAAGAATAAAGCCAATTCAGGCAACATTAAGATTTCAGATATATATCAGACAGGCATAGGGACTGATCAAGCTAGCCAACATTCTTTGATGGCAACTCCTTCCCCCAACCCTAACTAAAAATAATGGTTGTATATTAAATTATTAATCTCTATTATGTACAATTCACTTTTCTTTTAAAATATATCATAAATCCAACATATGACTTTCAAAACTTTCCTACTTTTCTGTGGTTTATTCTTGCTTTCCTTTTGTTCTCTTCTCTCTTCCTTCTTATTTTTCTCACTCCTTTCCTTCCTCTTTTTCTTCTTTCCTTCCTTCCTCCTCTTCTTCTTTCTTCCCTTCCTTCTTTTCTTTCTTCTTCCTTCTTCCCATCCTTCCTTCCTTTCCCTCTTCCCTTTTTTCTTTCCTTTATTTCTTCCTCTTTTTTCTTTTTTCTTTCTTTCTTTCTTTCTTTCCTTTTTCCTTCCTTCCTTCCTTCCTTCTTTCTTTCTTTCTTTCTTTCTTTCTTTTTTCTTTCTTTCTTTTTTCTTTCTTTCCCTCTTTCTTTCTTTTTCTCTCTTTCTTTCCTTCCTTCCTTCCTTCCTTCTTTCTTTCTTTCTTTCTTTCTTTCTTTCTTTCTTTCTTTCTTTCTTTCTTTCTTTCTTTCTTTCTTTTTCTTTCTTTCCCTCTTTCTTTCTTTTTCTTTCTTTCTTCCTTCCTTCCTTCCTTAGCAATAAAGTTGGACAGAGCATATGAAGCCAGGTTTTTAAGGACCTTGAAAACCAGGTAAAGGAATCTGGAATTAATGCAGTAATAATAATAGCTAATATTTATGTAGTGTTTTAGGGTTTGTGAAATTCTCTTATTAGACCTTCATTAAAAAAAAACAAAACATGAAGCAGGTGATGTTAATTTCTCAATTTTGCAGGTAGTCAAATTGAGACTTAGAGAGATGAAGTGACTTCCCTAATCATAAAGCTAGTGCAAATGTCTGAAGAGGGATTTGATCCCTGGACTTACTGATTCTAAGTCTAACATTTCATCCACTGTGCCACAGTGTCTTTTAGATAATAAGGAGTCATTATAGTATTTTACAACGGTGAATAACATGATGAAATTCATGTGTAAGGATGATTAGTGTGGACATAGGTGTTTAAGGAAGCATTTGAAGGAGGAAAAACAGATAAGAGCCTAATGCAATAATCTATGCCTGTGGTAAATCCTTGATTAGAGTGCTGGCAAATAGATTGGAAAGCAAAGACTAGGTCCAAGACCGAATAATGACTGATTTTGTGTAGAAAAATTTGCCCCACATAGTCTTTATAAATTTATAAAATTGAAGGACTTTGCAGAAGGGAGAAAGGAAGCAGTGAAACTGCAGAAAAGGAAACTGTGAGCTTGGTCCACGGATTGAGCCTAAAGAAATATAAACACATAAAGACAATCTTTTATCCGTTTGTCCTTACTGTGTGTAAGATGCATATTTCAAGATGTAGGTAAAACCTAGTTTCAATGAATTCCAAGGGGCTTCCAAATTTTTTTCTTCTTCTGTAATCTGGTCATGTCTGATTTTATTCAAAATATGGTAAAGGAATCATCCACTAGGGCCTGACCACCCTTTTTACCATACAGTGATTTGGGTTGTGACAATATTAATCATAGTGGGGTTTGATTTATGAAAGCTCATGCAGTTGCATAATTTAAGAAAAGAGAGACTAAAGGGCCTCTCTGTTTGATCATTCTGTGATCTTGGGCCAATGAGTGCTTTCTTTTCCTCTGTTTTATCACTTTTCCTCATTTACATCAAAAGGATGCTCCTAATCCATTGTGTTAATTCCTCATGATTTTGTATGCAGTTTTATTTTTTAACTCAGAGGCCCTATATTTATCCACTGAAGCCTTACTCTCTACTATGAGACCCAAAAAGAACTATAGGTTTATCATTTGAGGACCAGTCCAATTTAGAGAGTACAGAGAGACTCATCACCAAATAGTTAAAAGGAGATGAATATTTTGGCCAAAACACACTTGACGACTACCTATTACAATTATAGAGGGGGCTGTCATCAGAATAAACATAAAGAATATGCACACCTATAAAACGATAGATCCTTGAATAAGTTACATCAGTAGGTAATGAATTCCCTCCATTACGGGGCTTTTGCTTACTTTTCAGTTTAAACTTTTATGTTAGACACCCCCTTTTTCCTATCTTCTTTCTTCAGACCTCATCTTCTTTCCTGAAACTTATTAGAAGACACGCTCAGATGTTTCTCCAACTGCTTGACATATCCAATCTAAATTATTAATGATATATTTTAAGACATTTCATCAATTATTGCCTACATTGCATGTGTGATTTTATTGGTATTCCTTTTATGAATGTAGATTGCAACTTCTGCACAATTTCTTATGCTATTTAAATCTTGTCCCTGTTTTCTCATAAATTTTGCTCATCTACCCAAAATACTCTTGTTCTCTTAGTATCTCAGGGGTAGCAATATACCACCCAGACTATGTACTTGTTTTCCTTTATTCTTGTTAAATGATAAGCTAATGTTTTCCTGTTCATACTTATTCTTAATAATATCTTCCATATCACACTGTCACAAGTCAGTAATGGTAATATGGCAGTCTGCTTATACCCACCATGTGTCTTTCCATTGACCTTAGGGTTATTTATAACTAATTCTTCTAAAACCATGCTCTGACCCAGCCTTCTTGTAGTATATAGGTCACATTGAATTCTGGAAAGCAATGTAAATGAGTGCAAACATTTAGAAGTCCAAACAAGTGGGAAAGATTTCAAATACGTACATAATTGGTTGTTTGCCTCGATCATGAGAACGTACTCGTAACTACTTACATGTTTACATGCAAAAAATTTTTAATAATCTAAATAAGTGCCTTCCTGCAGAGAAAAGAGAAACCTGATAAGAGTTGAAGGCAGGGAGTTGGGAGGGAAGAGAGGAAACACCTAAATAATAACAATAATAAATTACTGGGAGCCCCGAGTTTTATATTGCCCTGAGGTTGTATTTCATCTCTATCATTAAAGAATATGAAGGAAAGAATTGGGGCTGGACAAGGCAATAGCCAAAACAAAGATTTTTCTTGTTTGTCTATAAAAGCTGTAGTTAATAACCAATTACCGCAACCCTATCAGCTTCTGAGTAACCATCTTCCCTTTCAAGCCTCCTCAGCTATATTTACACTACAATGTTTTTTCAGACAGTATTGCCCACCATTGTCTTCCTCATGAATATAGCACATTATTTTGTAGACGCTGTGTCTACCAGAAGATATCTAGTTCATTCACGCATTCAACAAGCATTTATTCAGGACCTCCTGTGTGACTGTCCACTTGAACAGCTGATCTTCAGGTGAAGTATTCTCAGTACTGAGTCAGTTCGCATACAAATCAAATGCCTACTTTCTATGATGCAAAGAATTACAAAATAGCCTAGTGGTCTATAATAGGATTTAAGGTTGGGGGGTGAAGGAGGAAAGGGGGAGGAAAGGAGGTAAGTATTTGGGTAGCCAGATTGAATGACTGCAGAGAACAACAGAGTAACAAATAATGAAGCTAATGGTTGCTTTCAGGAAGATTGTTTTTGTAAAACTCCAAGACAGCATTCATTCATTAAGCATTTATTAGATGCCTATGATGTATATTCTCCCAGTGTGTTTGGCACTGAGGGACGTACAAATCAATCAGCAAGCATTTATTAAATGGTTACTATGGCCAAGGTATTGTGCTAGGCCCTGAGATTACAAATACACAAATGAGGCAGCCTCTGCCCTCAAGATAACAATCTAGTAGCCTAATGTAGAGTAAACTAAAGTTTCTTGTTGTCGTTCTTGTTTTAATACGGACATCAGATCCCATCTGCAGCTTTACTTCTCAGCTCCAGAAAACCCTACTCTGTCAGTTAAAGTGAAGATATCATTAACCAGTATAAAATAAACAAATAGAAACAAAAAGAAAAGAAAAAAGAGAAAAAAGTACCATGGATTTAATTATCTTAATGTCCCAAGCAACTAGTAGTTATGTATTAGCTTTCATGAAAAGCGTCCTGTGATACTAAAGGCTATATAACCAATTCAGAATGATGGGATAGGGATTTAATTCCCTTTCAAGTGATTTCTTGGATTATCACTGTTGTTATTTCTTTTATTCAGTGCTAAACCCACATAATAATAGCTCACAATTGTGGAGGCGATTGTTTTGCAAAGCACTTTATATATATTCTACCTACAATCCTTTGAGGCAGGTACTATTATAGTCCCCATTTTATAGCTGAAGAAATGGAGGTGAGAGGTTAAGTGATTTGCCAGGAGTACCATGCCTGGTGTCTGAGGCAAGATTAGAACCCAAGTCCAGTTCTCTAACCATTAGACCATAATGCCTCTTCTGGATAGAAGGATTGAATTTTCAAATAGTCTCTATTTACTGAAATGACAATCCTAGAATACAACCTGCCCACTCCCAATGCGATTATATCTATGATGAGTAGGTATGTCGGCCATGTACCCCTTATCCACATGATGTACCCCAGAATGCTTTTTAAATGAGGGGCTTGCACACTTCACCCAGGGTTTTGCTCTGGATTCTGCAGGTCTTTTCTTGCAGCTGCTGGTTAACACCATTTGCACTTGTTTTGTTCTTCGAAAACCTCTTTGCACTGAATCCCAGATGCATGTGAAATGGTCACAAAAGAAATATCTGGGTTAAATGAGTGCTAAACAGGTTTAAAATTACTGCTCATTGTTTGGAAGCAGATGCAAGCATCAAACAAATGCAAAACATCCATGCAAATGCAAAAGGGGGGAATTTGAAAATCAGATCCTAAGTGCTTGATTCTATAGGGGGTGAAATGGGCTGCCTTTCCAGGAGAAAGGCAAGTCTTCTAAGGCCAATTCTGTTAACATACAGAGAAAGATCATGTTTTTAATACAGTAGCTCATGGAACTGCAAGAATCCCCTAAGGTTTTCTGATGCAGGCCCCAATTTTATTTTCCACAACGATCTTTTTTTCTTTCTCATATTCGGGAGCTCTTATTAAAATTAGCATCAGACTCATCTCTGCTATTAATTTCAGAATAACATCACTAAAGCACCCAGTTTTTTCCTCCTTGTTTTGAACCTATTCTCAGACTTCTTTGCAGTCGTTGTGGAAAGGCTTGAATAACCTAACCCTAATCCTAAATGTACATTCTGTGAATTTTTGTTTGTTTTTCTGAAATGGCCGTTCATGAGCATGTATCCTAACCTCCTTCCCTACTTTCTGACTCTAAGTCAGAGAAAAACAATCAAATCAACACTATTATTCCTGACAAGGTCATACTAATTATTTGCCGATGGGTCCAGACTCTAGTCTTTCTTACTTCCTTATCCAAAACACTTCTCCCCAACCCTTTATTCATATTATCTTCCCATGTTAGAATGTAAGTTCCTTGAGGGCAGGGACCTTCTTAATTGCTTTTATTTGTATACCCTAGCCCTTATCACAATGCTTGGCACATAGTAAGTGCTTAATGGATATTCCATTCATTCACTCTAGGCATTTCAGTAGCCTCTGCCTGCTTTCAACAAATTCTTAAAGCACAAAGATTAGAAGAACCCCACAAAAAGAGCTTGATTTGGAACCAGAAGAGTTGCATTTGAGTTCCACTTTTGCCATTTTGCAGTTGTTTCATCTTGGTCAAAATATTCCTTCTCTCTGAGCCCTTATTTCCTCATTTATAAAAGGAGCTAGAGTAGATGCACTTATAAGACCTTCTAGATGTCATTCTATATTGTTCAATCTATCTCTAAGTACTGATCTGTGCTTAATATAATCAACAATTTTTGATGATGATATTAACCAAATAATCCAAATTCATTTCCACGAATGGTGAAGTTTATCTATCCTCCTCCAACAGGGTTATTAGAAGCATTAAGTGTAATAAAAATGAACCTAGGGCTTCTGGGAATATGGCCATGGGCAAGTCATTTAGTTTCTCTTAACCTCCTACAAGTTGGTTCTTAATCTAGGCAAGGATACTAATACCTGCCCTGCCTAAGGGTTACTAAAATTCAGTGAGGTAAGTATGTGAAAGTCTTTTAAAATAAAAATACAAATGAGAGTTGTTTTTGGAATTAGGTCTTTGAAATGGGTCAAATGATTAGGTGATTTATTCTCTTTACCCTGGGGATAGAAGTGTGATTTCTTTAGTATAGGAAATTCCTAGATAAGGAAACTCTCTCTATCAGAGCAGGTCAGACCCTTCTCTGCAATTTATAGTCAGAGAGAGAGCTACCTAGAGCAAAGAGAGGTTAATTGACTGGGGTCATGCATTCTGTATGTGTCAGAGGAAGTCCTTGAATCCAGATCTATCTAGATTTAAAGCCAGCTCTCTACATTGCATCATGCTGCCTCTTCAAGATCTGTAAGAAAACTATGGAATGGGTTTGTATTTGATTTGTCCAGGGTCACACAGGAAGTGTCTGAGGCTAGAATCAAATTCAGATCTTCCTGGTTGTGAGTCCAGTTTCTATTAACTCCACCCCTCAGCTACCTCTATAGGAGGTAATGTTTACAGGTCACTTTTTCCAGATTTCAAATACTAAAACCCTATGAGACCTAACATAATCTAAAAAATACTAGTATTTCAGCAAATAGTAACTGGATGAGTCATCAGTAATCATTATAATAAAATTCAAATAAAGCCGATGTATGTCACAACAGATTGAGAGCCATGAAAGATTTAGAATCTTGAATTGAAGAAACATTGAGTTAATTTATAGAAAGACTTACCTACTAATCCATGATATATAGCTGTGGAATAAGTATGTTTATGTTTGTATGTTTAGCATGGTAGTTTGGTTAGCATAAGCCATAAAATCACTCTACCAGTTCAATTTGAGTTTTAAAGGATAAGAAGACAGATCCACACACTCAGTTGATTTAATTACAGAGTTTAATGATAAAATATAAAGAGAACTAGTGGGCAAGAGATATTAATAATACATGTTTCCTGACTGTCTCACTGTCCCACAGGAATAAACATTGGTTCTAGTTCCAGGAAATGAACCAACCAACATCCTAGGCATCTAACCTATCTAGAAGTTCTCAGTTTGATTTTCAGTGCCCTAAAGTAGTTAGGGTCTTTGGGGCTTTCCACAGAGGCAGATAGATTGATGTACTGATATATCCATCTAGGTCAAGCAGACTCAGTCACCACTAGTGAATACACTAGTCATGAGTTGCTCAGATAAGGATAACAGTTATACAGTTCTTTTGACAGGACTTAATGGAGTTATAAAGCTGTTTCTATCTACACACCTTCCCTCTTCCCTTTGGGGGAAATTTGATCAATTCTATTCATCACACATCAGTACTGCCATGCCACCATCTTCTGTTCTACCACAACTTCAATAATCATCCACTTTGATACATCGTTTAGATTACTGCATAGCCTCAATACTCCATCAAGTCACAAATCATTACTAGAATCCAGCTTCAGTGAGAATATACTGAACAAGAAATAAATTAAGAGGTTAGTAACTCTAGGGGAAGTGTGGGTAACATGATAATGGTGACATTTAGCTCTAACATTCCTAATTGTAAAGCTCTTAAACATTTTGCTGTTGTTCAGACATTTATCAGTCATGTGTGACTGTTTGTGACTCCATTTGGAGGTTTTCTTGGCAAAGATACTGAAATGGTTTGCAGAAGGAAATAGAAAGGAAGGGAAGAGGGAGGGGAAAAGGAAGGGAAAGGAAGAAGAAGGAAAGGGAAGAGGGAAGATAAAGGAAAGGAAGGGAAGAGGGAAAGGAAGGGACCAGTAAGTGCCAGGTACTGTGTTAAGTGCTTTGCAACTATTATCTCATTCAATCTGCACAACAACCTTGGGAGTTAGGTGATATTATTAACTCCATTGTACAATTGAGGAAAATTAGGCAGAGGTTAAGTAACTTGCTCTGGGTTATACTGCCAATAAGTTTCTGAGACTAGATTTGAATTCAGGTCTTTCCAACTCCAGACCTAGCACTTTATCAGCAGGTGGTAGAGTTTGGAGTTGAATCCAGCTTCTCTGACTCAAAATTCTATGTTCTTTCTACTCCGCCATGTAAAGCTATACCAGCAAGTGAGCTGAAAGTGCTATCTGTGAGGAAATGTTTAGGTAGTATATCCCCTAGAGGTGAAATTGATATTTGAATGTTCTTAGGACAGAAATAGTAGGTTAGGATATATTCTACAAGTGTTGAGAGGCCCCAACATGGTTTCCCGTTAATATGGGAATGTGATTACAAATTATAAATTACTTATGCTCCTTAAGCATGAGCATCCCCTCATGTCTGACAATTCAGGGAAATCCTCAAAACATCTTCTCTACGTATTGCACAAATGGCCTTCACTAAAGCCTCAAAACACTCAAACAGCACTTTGTACAAAAACAAACACTTCTTAAAGGTACCTTTGACACCTTAAAAATGCTAATGACAGGTATGCTCTGAGCTATTAGTTGTGGAATTCACAGTTTTTCAATTCCCTGCGTAGGTGATAAAAGCTTGGGGCAGAGATGTGTGAAAAGAGATTTAAAAGAGTGTGAAAGCAGTCTCACAGCCTGGCAGACAGCCTTTTGAAATGCTAATAACAGTTATGCAGAGTCGTTACCTTGCAACTCACACCTATTCAATTCTATATCCAGGTGTGCAAAGTCTCTATCTCTAAAAGCAGGAGCAGGATACATATCTGTGGGTAGTTTTGAAGCAGTTTGACCCTAAAACCCTTGCTTCAACTTAATCCCATGGAAAAAATTTACCTATCAAATCTATGGATAGGAGAAAAGTATATCACTAAATAAGGGATAGAGAGGATCGTAGAAAATAAAATGGCTTTGTCATTGCACAGTTTCCAACTTCTTGTGACCCAATTTGGGGTTTTCTTGGCAGAGACACTAGAGTAGTTTGCCATTTCCTTCTCCAACTCATTTTACAGATGAAGAAACTGAGGCAAGTAGGATTAAGTGACTTGCCCAGGGTCATACAGCTAGTAAGTGTCTGAAGCCAGATTTGAACTCATGAAAATGAATCTTCCTCACTCTAGACTCAGCACTCTAGCCACTGTGCTGCCTAGATGCCCATAAAATGGATACTTTTTATTAAATAAAGTTACAAAGGTTTTACACACAAACACAAAAATCTAATAAAGCTAAGAGTCAAAGGGAAACAACTGGAAAAATATCTTGGCATCAAGTTTCTCTGATAAAGGTCTCATTTCTGAGATATGTAAGGAACTGATTTCATATTTATAAGAAAAAGAGCCATTCCCCAGCTGATAAATAGTCTAAGGATGTGAATATTTGTGATTCAGCTCTCAAGAGAAGAAATCCAGGCTATCTATAGCTATACAGAAAAATGCTCCAAATCACTGTTAAATTTAAAATTTTTAAAAATTTGAACTGCTACTTCACTCCCATCATAGTGGTAAGGCTATCATAAAGGAACATAACGAATGTGAGAGGTACTGTGGGAAAGCAGGCATGCTGATGCAAGATTAGTGTACCTGTTAATGGGTACAAATGTTTTAGAAAGGAATTTGTAATTATACACAGAAAGAGTGGAAATGGTATAGCTTTGACCCAGCTATACCATTACTAAGCTATACCCAAAAGAGATCAAATAAAAGGGAAAAGGCCCTAAATATATACAAAAATGTGTATAACAACTCTTTTTGTGGTGACAAAAAACCAAAAACTAGCTTGAGGAAACTGAGGGGATGCTCATCAATTAGAGAAAAGCCAAAAAAATTGTGGCCTATTCATATGATGGAATGTTATTGTGCTATAAGACATGAGGAATTAATCAGGGGTCCACAGATCAAATCCAAGCCTACCATGAATTTTTTGTAGTCTCAAGAGCAGTAGGAGAATATTGTTAATGAATGGCAAACCATTCTTATCTCTGAGGGCTGCATTTGGCCCTCAGGCATAGCTTTGCTGGATTTCTGAAACAGATGATTTTAAAGAGTCATGTAAAGACTTTTATGAACTAATATGAGAAAAGTAAGCAGATTCTGAAGAATAATTTATATAATAACTACATTGTGAAGACAAAACAACTTTGAAAGCTTTATGAGCTATAATCAATGTGATGACCATCCATGATTCCAGAGGATTGATGATGAAACACACTATCAACCTCCTGACAGAGAGATGATGGATTTGGAGTGCAAAATGATTAGATATAAATATATGCAAATATACATAAGCATAAATATTTTTATATATTTATACACACATTTGTATATAGCTAATGAGGGGATTTGTTTTGCTTGACTATGCATATTTAAAGAAGGAACCTTTTCCTTTTCTCTTTTTCCCCCAATGAGATGGAAGGTGAAAGGAATAGAAAATAGATTTGTTAATTTTTTTTTAAATAGAGAAATGACACTGATGCTAAAGATACAAAATGTTTCATGATCTTGCAGATGAAGTCACTGTATTGTTAATTTTGCTTGTTTTACCTCTCAGGAGTGGAGGTAATTTACAAATATTTGTAATTTAAAATCAAAGCACATCAATAAAACTTAAAGAAAAATAAGGAATAACCTAGAAACAACCCTAAAAATGTTCTTTTTTTTGTTCTTAATTCAAACATAGTTCTTGTTAGGACCTAAATATAAGCCCTTTCTGCTATCAGATATGAAAATTCCCCCTTTATTTTGAGTCTGCAAAATAGCGTAGAGGCAAAAATTCAACCAGTAGGTTAATGTTGTCTACTTCAACCCTTTAAATTAAAAATATGGATGCACTTTGCAGAATTAAATTTTAGAGACTTATGTATTTTTTAAAGTTTGGGAATGTAGAATTCAATTGGATGGAAACCCATTGAATTACTGTGTGTGTGTGTGTGGGGGGGGGTCAGTAAACTACTGCCTGAGGGCTGAATCAGTTCCACTGCTTGTTTTTTGGCAGGAAAATTATCTGAGAATGGGTTGTTTTTTTTTTCACATTTTAAATGCAATTAAACTTTATTTAAAAATGTAAAAACCATTCTTAGCTTTCAGGCCATACAAAAACAGGCAGTGGGCCAGATTTGGTTCATGGGCTGTAATTTGCTGACCCCTGAATTAATACATCTGTGTGTATATACACACACATATAACATATATGTATATATGTATGTGCATGTGTACGTGTATGTCTGTGGGGTGTATACATTTACATATGAATATATATGAATACATAAATACACACACACACACACACACACACACACACACACACACATATATATATATATATATATATATATGGAGAGAGGGAGAGAGAGAAAGAGAGAGAGAGAAGGGGGGGAGAGGACATTGGCTAGATCCCAGAATTAAATAAATTGAATATTGTGAGCTGAAATTCATTTGGGAAAACCTTTAATGATCCCAAGCTGCCCTCTGTCATAAAAGCCCATCTTTTTAACACCAGTGTTCTCTTGGGGAAGCAAAGTTGTACAGTGGACAAAAAGAAGTCTTCAGAATCAGGAAGACCTGGATTATCAGACGAATATTGTCGGAGACACCCTAGGCAAGTCATTTAACCTCTGAGTTACTAGGATAACTCTCTAAAAGTATAAATTTCAGAATTGTTGTTCCTCTACTTTGATAGAGAGAGTCCCCTAAATTGATGAAATTATAGACCCCAATTAAAAAAAAAATTCCAAGTAATGCAACATAGCCATGAATGATATAACAGTATAATCTAAGAATAATCAAAATTGTGAATGACTCAAGGGACAATGGCAAAGAAACGGTATATTATCAATAATAGCTTGCACAAGAGGAGCAGCATACAAGCCATCCCCAAGAATAACCAACAAAGGAGGTGGATTAGTCATGTCATAAGAACAAGAGATAATAGAGGGTCAGCATAAATGTTGTCCTGCTATTCATGAAATGTTTCAGAAACAACTAATAGATAGAGTACTAGACTTGGAGTCAGGAAGATCTGAATTTAAATCCCACTTTAGACCTTAGCTGTGTGACTTCAAATTTAACCTTTCTGGTCCTCAACTTTCTCATCTGTAAAATTAGAAGGGGTTTGAGCTATAGATGGTTAATGGAGACCCTTCCAGCTCTAGAACAGTGATCATACAACTTGTAGAGGCAGTCTGGTTGCCTTAATTCAGATTTAGGAAGGTTCAGGATACAAAGGTCTAGTATGGCAAAAGACAGTGGCAGTTTCCCTTATCTGCCACTTAGGTTGTCAAGGGCAATGCCCAATGGGCAGGGACCCTAGTAACAGTTCTGGTGTTGGAGAGGAGAGAGAGTGCTGCCATTGGAGCATGCAGTTCCTGATCCCTGCCTTGTCTTCTAAATTCCCTAAATCAAAGCTTAAGACATAAATTTGCCTGCTGAGACTGTTAGCAGAGGCCCTGGATGATGGGCTAATACTTCTAACAAGAGAACTGTCTGAATTGTCTGAGAGGCAAAGCATCACACACAGCAAAAGACAGAAACAGAGAGAGAAAATAAAGCAAGAAAGCTGAAGCGAGGAGAGCTGCTTATGAAACAATGGAAGTGTCAGGGCTGATGGACGCAGAGGAGGCTACTGGGGTCCCGGGTGGAATTAGATACCCCACACAAATGAAGTAGGATGGATATAAGGTCCCTATTTGAATCAAACAGGACCAGGAACTGGGAACAGGGATTGGGAAACTTGGAACAGTATTATAGGTCAAAGTTCAGGACTGGTGCTGACTCCTGATGAAAAGGGGTTGGGGGAAGACAATGCGGAAATGGTGACTAGTTAATTTTTAAATTTCCAATTGGTGGGAAAAAGTGGTATTACTTCAGGTCTTACTCTGACAGGATGATTCAGAGGTCTTGACCTTCCTTGGGGCTTATTTGTTTAGAGCAGAGGTATAAAACATGGTGGGGCAGAATGTGAACCACAATGCTCTCTACTGTGACTGAATGAGATGAATATGTATTTGGGAAATAGTTAACAAAATAAATAAAAATACATTAACTGTAGATAAGATTACATTTTAAAATAAGTCAATATGCCACCAGCAGGGATCCTTATGTATGGATTAGTGACCTTAGTTTCTATTTGAGTTTGATATCACTGGTTTAGTGGCTATGGGAGACTATTGTATTTCTTACAGTAAGTAGTGCAATGGAAAGTATTTGGGATTTGGAGTCAGCAAACCTGAATTCTAGCTCCACCATGTACTTCCTTTGGTAGCCCTCAGTTTTCTCATATGTAAAAGGCAGGGGGTTAAGGCCAGGGGAGACTTGACAAGGTGACCTCATAGGTCCCCTCTAAATTGAAGATCCTGTGATTAGGGAAAGATATGAATAAGAATGGGGCAGCTAGGTAGCCCAATGGATGGAATCAGGAAGACCCTAGTTCAAATTCAGCCTCAGACTAGCTTGTGTGACCCTGGGTAAGCCACTTAACCTTGTTTACCTCAGTTTCCTCATCTGTAAAATGAAGAGCAAATAGCAAACCACTCCAGTATCTTTGCCAAGAAAACTCCCAATGGGGTCATGAGGAGTCAGACAGGACTGAAACAAGTGACGTGAACAATATCAACCACGATGAATAAGAATAGTAAAGGGTGAAAAGATGTGATGAGGTTGTGACCTGCACTGATGAGAGCAGTTCTGAACGGACAAAAATATGAACACATTAAAACTTTAGCAAGTAAAGCTTGATAATGTGACCGCTTTTCAGGGTTTCTCTTTTCAAAGAAGGAAAAATTCCCTCTTAAAGTATCATAGAATCAATAATTTATAGATGTAAGGGACTCAGGCTATCTAGTCCAGCCCTCTCATTTTACGGAGGAGCAAAATGAGGCCCAGGGAGATTAAATAATTAGACCAGGGTTGTATAGTATATAACTGAGGCAGTATTTGAACCCAGGTCTTCCTGATTTCAGCAGCTAGGAACACAGTGGATAGAGTGCTGGGCTTGGAATCAGGAAGATTCATCTTCCTGAGTTCAAACCTAGCCCGAGATACTTCCTGACTGTGTGACCCTGGGCAAGTCACCTCACCATTTGCCTCAGTTTTCTCATATTTAAAATTAGCTGGAGATGGAAATGCCAAACCACTCCAGTGTATTTGCCAAGAAGACCCCAAATAGGGTCATGAAGAGTTAGATGCAACTGAAAAATAACTAAACAATAACAAAAAAACTTCCTGATTTCAAACTTAGGACACTACCCATTCTGCTGTGCTTCTCCTACTAGCTCTGGTGAATATAATATTCTCTTCTACTCAGGGTGGTGTTCTTTCCTGCAGTAACATTCCATAATTCCATATGCTAGAGCTTCAGATTTTTGTTCCTAAAGGCTCTGAGAAAAGGGTAGCACTAGATAGAGATTTCTCAACAAGGGTCCTAAGATTCTAATGTCTGAAAACCCATTGGCCACAACTCTTAGTGAACCTCCTCTTCATGGCTCCCCTTTCCCAAGGCTTGCTTTCCCCTATACCATGCCCTACACTACCTCCTCTGGGGTAATCAGGAGTCACACAGACAAAAACTCTGACAGAACAGGATACTTCCTCTCCTGGTGACTGTACCTGACTGGGAAAAACAGTGCTGGGTACATATGACAAAGCTTTCTTTCCACTCAGAACATTGAAGCCTGGGTTCTGTCCTCAGGCTTTATACACATTTACACATAGCATCTTATCCACTGAGGAGTCTTGTGTCTTGAAATCTCCTTTACTCCACCCCACATGAAATTTCCCAGAATACTAGAAAGCCTCACAACAAAGCCATCGTAGTCCATTTCAGCCCTAGATCTATGATTCAATAATCTTAGAATCTCTGTTCTCAATTATTGTTATAAATTGGTTTTCCTCACACCCTTTGTAAATGAAAGCTATTGATAAGTTAATCACTTTGGGAAGTCTATTTTCTACAGTGCTTGGGGAAATCAACAACATAACCAGCTTCACAGCACAAGAATTTGATATTTTACAGCATCAAATATAACAAGCCCTTAGGCTATACTCCGTCTGGGGTGACAACATTTCCTTTAACTTAGCCTGTATCTTACTCAATTAATCCTGTTTTTCTCTGCCAAAGAGAATCCTTTTGGACATGCCATAGAACTGATTTACCTATGACATCTTACTGGGGTTTTGATGGGGGAAAGATTTACCTGAATTTCATCTTCCTCATCATTAGAGAACCAGACAATATCAGGACTGAAAATGGCCTTATCATAGTTCACATGGATGTGATATTTTATCATTAAAAAGAAGATTCAGATACATTATTTCATTTATTCCTCAGAATAATCTTGTGATATCATGTATTGTACTGACCCTTTTAAGGCCCTTTTTAAATGGAGTAGTTTAGTACCGAAAAGGGCAGAAAATGTACTTTTGTGCAAAGGAAAAGACTAAAATCACTTCTTAAAGGACATAAGATATTGACACTGTTAAAGATGGTCATCTTGATGCCTGAAAGATGTAGGAAAAGAACTTTATTTTAATTGAAAAAAAACTACTTTAATATGTGTATGAAGAAACATAATTTTCCAGATGAAATTTGAATAGTTCTTGACAGAAAATTAACTGTGGCATAAATATAAAGACTCAAATCACCTTGTAAAAGACATAGGATGATCCCTCATTTGTATGTGAACAGTTTTATGATTTGAACCATTGATTCTTTTATAAAATATATTTTTATTTTGTTCAATATTTCCCAATTAAATTTTTTAATATTCTTTTAAAAAATTTTTGAGCTCCAAATTGTCTCCCTCCTTTCCACCCCTTGAGAAGGCAAGCAATATGAAACTGATTATACATGTGAAGTCATGCAAAACATACTTTTCTACTAGCCATGTTGCAAAAGAAAATACACATACCCTAGCCATACAAGATCTAAAACTGTATTATAAAGCAACAATCATCAGAACTGCTTGGTACTGGCTAAGAAATAGAGTGGTGGATTAGTGGAATAGGTTTGGTACACAAGACACAGTAGTCAATGACTATAGTAATCTATTGTTTGACAAACCCAAAGACTCCAGCTTCTGGGATAAGAACTCACTATTTGACAAAAACTGCTGGGAAAACTGGAAAGTAATATGGCAGAAATGAGGCATTGGTCAACTTCTTACACTGTGTACCAAGATAAAGTCAAAATGGGTACATGATTTAGACATAAAGGGTAATACTATAGGCAAATTATGAGAGCAAGGAATAGTTTACCTATCAGATCTATGGAGAACGGAAGAATTTATGACCAAACAAGGCAGAAAACATTATGAAATTCAAAATGAATAATTTTGGTTGCATTAAATTAAAAAGGTTTTTGCACAAAGACAATGCAACCAAGATTAGAAGGGAATAAGAAAGCTGGGAAACAATTTTTTTACGGCCAGTGTCTCTAATAAAGGCCTCATTTCTCAAATATATAGAGAACTGAGTCAAATTTATAAGAATACAAGTCATTCCCCAATTGATAAATAGTCAAAGGATATGAACAGGCAGTTTTCAGATGAAGAAATCAAAGATGTCTATAGTTATATGAAAAAAATGCTCTAAATCACTATTAATTAGAGAAATGCACATTAAAACAACTCTGAGGTACCACATCATACCAATGAGATTGGCTAATATGACAAAACAGGAAAATGATAAATGTTGGAGAATATGTGAGAAAATTGGAACACTAATGCATTGTTGGTGGAGTTGTGAGCTGATCCAACCATTCTGGAAAGCAATTTGGAACTATGCCCAAAGGGCTATAAAACTGTGCATGTCCTTTGAACCAGCAATACTGTTTCAAGGTCTGTATCCCAAAGAGATCATAAAAATGAGAGAAAGACTCACATGTACAAAAATATTTATAGCAGCTATTTTTGTGGTAGCAAAAAATTGGAAATTGAGGGGATGTCCATCAATTGGGGATTGGCTGAACAAATTGTGGTATATAAAAGTAATGGAATACTATTGTTCCATAAAAAATGAGCAAGCAGATTCCAGAAAAACCTGGAAAGATTTACATGAACTGATACTGAGTGAAGTGAGTAGAATCAGAGAACATTGCACACAGTAACAACAACATTGTATGGTGACTAACTTTGATAGACTTAGTTCTTCTTAGTAATGCAATGATCTAAGTCCATTTCAAAAGACTCCTGAAGGAAAATGCTATCCACATCCAGAGAAAGAACTATGGAATCTGAATGCAGAATAAAGCATACTATTTTCTCTCTTTTTTTTCCCCTCTCTTTCTAGTGGTTCTTTCCTTTGGTTCTGATTCTTCTTTACAACATGACTAATGTGGAAATATGTTTAAATGATTGTACATGTATAGTCTATATCAGATTGCATGCCATCTTGAGGAGGGGGGAGGGAAGGAAGGAGGAAAATTTAGAACTCAAAATCTTATAAAAGTGAATGTTGAAAACTATAAATAAATAAATAATTTTAAAAAGGAAAACACGTATAAAAACTAGAAAAATGAAGAAAGTTAAAAAAGTATGCTTCAATCTGAAATCAGAGTTCATCAGTTCTCTCTCTGGAGGTAGATAGCATTTTTCATCATAAGTCCTTTGGAATTGGCTTGGATGGTTGTCTTGATCAGAATATCTAAGTCTTTTACAGTTGATGTTATAAGGCAATATTGTTAATGCCTTTTTAATTTTTTTTATTTTCAGGCAGTTGGGGTTAAGTGACTTGCCCAGGGTCACACAGCTAGCATCCTTACAATATTAAAATATTAGTTCTTAACCTGGGTTCTTTGAACTTGTTTTTAAAAAAAATTTTGATAAGTGTATTTTATTATAATTTTTTTCCTTTGGATTCCTACATACTTCATTTTGTGTGTTTAAATATTATTCAAAAAAGAGATCTCTAGGTTTCACCAGATTACCGGTGGGTCATTAACACACACACACACACACACACACACACACACACACACACAAAACTAAGAAGCCTTCATTTAAATAGACAGAGAATGAACTTTTATTTATTAAAAGCCGATAAATTATGAATGCAAAGAACACAGATCAAGGACACAAAATCATTGGGAGGACCATGTTGAGAATGTAAGATTGTAGGGCATTATGGTCCCTCTACTTATTTGCATGTAACCATTTTATGAGTAAAGAAATTAAAACTTTAGCAAAATGAGAATTCATATACATTTTTGTAAACTGAGGGATGATTTTAAAAGAAGATGATTTTGTAGGGAAAAGGTATAGGAGATAGACTGAATTTAAAAAGGGAATACTCTGACAAATGGACATGTAAGAAAAAACATGTAATAGCAAACAATTCTATTGGAGCTGTGTGGAGAAGAGGCAGCCAGAGCACTCTGCTAAAAGTTAGGTGATTCCTGATTGGCTGGGAAGAGGCTTAGTCTCATAGAGCTTTTAGTGCCCCCTAAAGCTTAAGAGAGGCAAAACTTCTCAGAAGCATAACGTTGCTTTTTTCTGGGTGTTACAATATTCCCAATATTAATAGTAGTTTCTATTTACAGTAATATTCCCATTTTACAGATGAGGATACTGAGGCTGAGGTAGTTAAATGACTTATCCTTCTCACAACTAAGCAGTAGAGAAGGTGTGCAAAAAGCAATGGATTGGCAGTCAAGAAAGCTTAGAGGGGGCAACTAGGTGGCACAGTGGATATAGCACCGACCTTGGAGTCAGAAGGACCTGAGTTCAAATGCGACCTCAAACACATTAACATTCACCAGCTGTGTGACCCTGGGCAAGTTACTTAACCCCAACTGCCTCATCAAAAAAAAAAAAAAAAAGAAAAGGAAATATGAAAGCTTAGATCAATTCCCATCTCTGCTAGTAATACCCTCATTGGCAAGTATGTTTCTTTATTTTAAAAATTAGAGGGTTGAGGGGCAGCTAGGTGGTGCAGTAGATAGAGCACCGGCCCTGAATTCAGGAAGACCTGAGTTCAAATCTGGCCTCAGACACATAACACTTACTAGCTGTTTGACCCTGGACAAGTCACTTAACCTCATGGCTTAGCTCCCCCCCCCCCCAAAAAAATTAGAGGGTTGGACTAGATGAGCCTGGGGGTTTGCCTCCATAACTAATATTCTGTTAGTTACAGCGAAACTAAGACGAAATTCTTTCAATTCATACCAGTTTCTTACGTATGTTGCTTTCTCTTTTTGTACGCTTTGTAGTTTGTTCACTAAATCATTCCCTAGATTCCCTCAGACAGAGCATACAGTGAGTTGAAAGAAATGTAACTCATTTCCAGGTGTCACCAAAACAGAGTTGGGAAGGAATATTATCGAAGGGGAGGAACAGCAAGACAGCAGTTTGTTGAAGTTTTGAGTAGACTGAAAATTCAACCTGAGTACGATCTGACAGCTCAAAAAGTTAGAGCAATAATTTGCTTTATTGGATTCAACCTGTAATTTCATTGATAAAAGGAATTCCTGAGGCAGAAACTCCCTCTGTCAAAGCCAATCTGTACCTGCTCGGCATCTTCTAGTCTTAATTTCCTTGGGCAGTGAGGAGTTAAGTCACTTACCCAGGATTGTACGGTGAGGATGTGTCAGAGGTGAATTTATTTCTTCCTTAGTCTGAGGCCTGGAGTGTTTCCCTTAGGCCTTATTACACCTCAGTGAGATCTTTTGCTGTATTAGTCATCTTGTATAGAGTGAGGGAGATAAGAATCCCCCTGTATTCTACACAAATATGACCATATGTGGACTAATATAACCAGTTCTGGTCATCACATTTAAAGAAAGACATTGGCAACTAGGTTATGTACAGAAGAGAGTGACTGGGCCAGTCAGAGGACTGAAGAATCTTCCAAACTAGAGATGTTTTGCCTGGAAAATAATAAACTCCGGAGGGGTGTAGTAGCTTCAAACATGTGAGGAGCTGTCAATGGAGCAGAGATTAGGCTTCAGGACAGACTCTCACTGTTTTGGATATTTTAAGTGTGGGTCTGCCGGAAAGATATGAGAAGAGAACTAAACTATGTAATGTCTAGGAAGAAATGATCTGAAAGTGAATCTTAACGACACAATGCTATTAAAGTGGAAAGTACTTTTATTAAGCTAAAGAGTCTCAAGAATGTTGTACAATCTTCAATATGTCACATTAATATGTCAGTTTACTCACCCATAAAGGGATGGGGAGGAATACTGGAGCAAATGATCTCTAATCCAGTCTCTTTCTACTCCAAATCCTATGATAATCTCTTTGCCTCAGTTTCCTCATTGGTAAAAGGAAGGAAGAATCATAGTATCATAGTTGTAAGGCTGGAAGGCATCTAATCTAAACAATCCATTTCACAGATGAGGAAACAAAGAACCAGAGATACTAATGATCTGCTCAAGGTCACCCAGCTAATAAGTAGCCATCTGGCTTCCTTCTTACTTCACAGAGATATGGAGCCCTTTTAGTGCTTCTGAAGAAAATTCCTATCTTATAAGAAGAGCAAGCATTATACCCGCCTTCCATCAGTGTATCTGGGAAAGACTGACAAGGAAGACAATTTGAATCTATTTTCTATACTCAGCAAGGCTGTAATTGTTCCTTAAATATGCACAGGGTACTAACTGCTACATATACAGTTTAGAGGACCTGATATAAAACCTATTTTGCATAATATTAACTGATACCTTCCTCAGATCCTTATAAGGGGAAAAACTAAAGCAGCATTAAAGGTGTAAGGCAGTCTCATTCTATATACACAGGACTAAGAAGAAAATTGAAACAGAGGATTACCCCAGTACACATGTTGTAGATAGCTATATAACTCATATTATTTCTCCTTTATTAAGTCTAGGCATTATAAAGAGGCCCTGCTACTACCTGGTGTGTGGACAAGTGGATGTCTGGAACCCTTGCAGGCAGCAATTATCTTTCTAAATAGCCTTATGAATGCCCTGCTTCCCTCCCCACATCCTCCACAATTGCTGCCAGAAGTGCAGAATCCTGTTCGGCAAAAACACCTCTTCAGCCTCCACAAATAATCAAACATAACACACACAGGTATTAATCATACAACTTAGGCTTTGGGGAGAAAGTCTAAAACATAAAGAGAGGTTAATCAATGGCAGCCCTACATGAAAAATCTGTTTTAAAGGACATCTTTACTTCCAACACTTCTGGTTCCATTAGCAGAGAGCAGATGGCACACAGACACAGAGGAAGGTCCCATTGACTTGGCCTCAGGGACGCTGTAGAGTGATGAATTTCTGGGAATTAGAATCCTCTGGACCTCCTGATTATATCTCAGATACTCATTATAGATCTCAAGTAGGCCCTAGAAGAAACCAACTTTCCCAGAATTTAGAAGTGTCCTTCCATCTTGCCCCACCCGACGCAATTACAAGTATCTTCCAGTATCTTAATGCCATAGTTCTTAAGTGGGTGTGCACTATTCCTCTTACACAGGCATGGGGGTCTGATCTATTTCTTAATGGAGAAGGAATCTCAAGTGGGCATCAAATACCAAGTATGTATCAGGGAGAAGGTGCATCTGCACTGAAGTTGATGGATGATGACAGGGTGATTGATGCAAAGAAGAAACCCCCAGAAAAATTTGTGTGATGTTGTATGAGGATCAGCACTAAATGTGTCATGTTGGCATCACTTATGAGAATAAACACAACTTAAAACTCATGCTGTGCTTTGTGATTTGCTCTTGTTTCTACCAATAACTCATTATGTTAATTTGGGCAAGTTATTCTTAGAATTTTGGTTGTTCCACCTATAAAATCAGTATATAGGAATACCAATTGTCTCAAAAAAGTGTTTTTAAATAGCTAAGAAACAAATTTTTTTCTTTGAAAAGTGGTCCTCTTTATTTTAAAATCATTTCTCCTCCCCTTTTTGTCAAATATTTTGCTGCTAATATGAAGGCTATGGGATAAGAGTTGCGGATGCAGAGAATTTTGTAGGTAAATCATTCCCAATCTTTGCTGTGAACAGAAGTTAGTCTAAATTTCCTTGATGGACAAGTTTCTAATGTCTTGGTAAGGGCCACTGAGGTATAAATAATGTGATTTAATGTTTTTCCCCTTTTATTTCCTAGCAAATAAAGTCTCTGCTTTGAAACCATACTTATGAGGTGTTCATAACAAGACCTCAATTTTTTCTCCTCTAAATATGAATAAATATTTGGTTTAGCAGAAATTTTCCTCTTTCTCCCTTGTCCCCACTCACCCTACTTTCCATCCATCAACAAATATTGCCATTTCCCCCCACAATGTTGATTTCCATAACTATTAATGCAGTCTCCAAATTGACCTAACTGCTTCTAAATCAGTAACTGTCACACAATCCATCCCACACACAGAGAAAGTAGAATAATTTTATTTAACCAATTTTACTCCATGAAATTCCTTTTCTCAAGAAGCTATATATTCTTACTCTGTTGCCTATGATATCAAATCTATGCTCTGTAGTCCAGTCTTCAAAGCTTTCCACTAATTGCATCCAAAGGAAACATCATTTCACAGGGCACTTGATCATCTCATATTGTAGTGCTCCAAATGAACATAAGCAAAAAGACCACAATGAAAATAATTACATTTTATCCACTAATATTCGTTGCAGATGAAGAGGCAGAGCAATTCTGTGAAGAACCTGGTAAGGGCCTCCAAATTAAACCAACCTATGCTTTCATACTTGGTAGCTTCGATGCAAAGATGGGCATAGAGGAGGACAGCAAAAAATAGGTTGGGAAAGTTGGTTCAGGAAGAAGATGTGAGAGAGGCTAAAGGTCTGTAGAATATACAAAAGGCTCACATGGATATATATTGTGGATACTTAGCTGGAAGGTCCTGGACAAGGTGAGCAATAAATAACATCACAAGAATTAAATGTTTTGAGAGATAGGAAGTGACCAGCTAGTAATGTGAAAGTCATTTATGGGGGCAGCTGGGTGGCACAGTGCATAGAGCTCCAGCCTGGGAGTCAGGAGGACCTGAGTTCAAATCTGGCCTCAGACACTTGACACTTAACTAGCTGTGTGACCCTGGGCAAGTCACTTAACCCCAACTGCATCATCAAAAAGCAAAAAAAAAAGTCATTTATGAATCAGCTGCCTTTATGCAGTCAGACCACAGATATGTTAGACAAAGATTAAAATTTTAAAAAATTAGAAAAGGGAATTAAAATGAGAAGTAACCATGTACAATTAAGGTAACACCAAGATTAAATAAGGTGTCAACCTACTTAATTAAGGTGTTGATGGTAAAAAAAAATAAGGGATGAAAAAGACATTAACATAGATGGTCCCCATTTCCTAAGGATATAAATCGGTTGACCCAAGAGTCAAAAAACAAAGAGCCCCCAAACCACCTTAACAAGTATAGTTGTGCAGTGACCAGAGAAAATAGTACTTTAAAATGTTAACTGATTTGTAAAAATCTTACAGAGGAGCAAATTGGAAGATTATAAGCAATATCATCTCATATGCTGTAAACTCCTGAGGACAGGAAGGATCACACTTTTGTTTATGTATTCTTTAGAACAGCACCTAGTACAATGCCTAGCACATAATAATTGCTTAATGAATGCTTATTGGTCAATTGGTTAATAAAGCATCAAATAGTGGAAAGGAAAACATAATAATAGAAAGTTTGGCAAAAGACCCAACTAAGTCAAATCTTTAAGTGCCTAAGGACACTTAATGATGAAACCAGGAGGACATTGAAGAGATGAAAAATGGAAAGAGTTCTGTAAACAGTCCATCAATTCCTGAATGGATTAATGGATTAATTGTATATACCAGGCACTGTTCTAGGTACTGGGGATACACATACAAAGAATGAAACCTTACTCTCAAGGACCTTACATAATAGATGATACAAGAAAATAGAAATGCATATAGAAAATAAATACAAGTAAATACAAGTAGTTAGTGAGGGAGTGCACCAGCTGTTGGAAGAATCAGGAAAAGGTTTGTGTGGATGGTGAGGCTTGAACTGGAAGAAGAAGATTATCTGAGGCAGATGTGAGGAGAGAGTACAGTTACGGCATACAAAATGGCCAGTGCAAATTAATTAGGAGATGCAGTGCTACATGGAAGAACAGAAAGACAATTTGGCTAGATCACAGAATACAGAATGAAAGGGGAGTGCATGCAATGATCAATCTCATGGATAGGATGGGGTCAGGTATTAGAGGCTCTAAAAGTTAGATAGTGTTTATATTTCATCCTAGAGACAGAAGAGAATTTATGAGTAGGGGAATAACATGGTCAGATGTGTACTTAAGGAAAATCACTTTGGTAGTTATATAGATTATAAACTGGAGCATGGAGGAATTTGAAGAAGAGAGATAAATTAGAAAGCTGTTAAAAAAGCATAGGTGAGAAGTAAGGAGGACCTGAACTAAAGTAGAGGCTGCATGGGTAGAGAAAGAATCAGATCCATGAGATGCTACAGATAGAGAAAATAAACGACTTGGAATCAAACTAGATGTGTGAGGTGAGGAGGAGTGAGGAGCTGAAGATGTAATTGAGCTTGGGACCTGGGAGACTAGAAGTATGATGGTGCCACATACAGAAATAGGGATTTGTTTTTTCATCAAGGACGGTGGAGCTACTATGTCCCTAACATCACCTTTTTTGTGAATTTCATGAGGAAATAGAATCAGCACTGAAGAAAACAGAGAACAGCAGTCAGATTAGATAAGTATATAAAAATATTTGCCACTGCCATTTAGAATAGTATAGAGACCAAATGCAAAGAGGAATTCATTGTAGATTATGAGGTCCTCCAGATATTCCTGTTTGAGGATGACTTTGTACTAATTGCATTAAATATCAGAAAGTTAATGGATCCTCTTACATGAGTTGTGTAATGACTCAAAAGAGTTCAGCTTAAGCATTGGTTACATAGTAAAAAATATATGAATGAAGGATTCCTGTTGCCCAGGCTATGAAATGCAATTGGAAGGACTACCTATAGAACTTGACTTGGACAGAAACTATAAGTGGACAATGAGCTGGACCCATAATTGAACAGAAGGAAAGTGGTCTAGATTGCCTTTGGGAAACTCTGGTAACTACAAGGCTTCTCCCAGAAACAAAGAACCATCTTTGTAACCCTTGTAGCTTTCTAGTGATGTTATATGGCTATGTGCCATGGAATACCACAGTCTCCAGAGAAATAAAGCCACACAGAGAGCAATGAAGAAGTGCATGAGGAGACTGCAATATATCACCAATAAAAATTGTGCATGAGATATGACATAAAGGATTTCAGAGCACCATTATGTCTTTTCTATCGGGATAACAGGAAAAGATAGAGGAATAGTAATGTGCAGAAACCAAGGAATAACCAGCAAACAGCCTATATACTCTCCATTGGTGCTTGTGACAGCAGATCTAGAGGAAGGCCCCTAGAATGTTGGGTGACCTGTGTGGAGAATTTTTGGCTGAGAAGATGAGAAGGCATGGATAGGTTGCAATCTATATCATTGGATGGTTTCCTAACATCAATGACACAGTTCCATTGTATTAAAGCTTGGTCTGGCATAACTCCCATAAACTGGCCATCCTTTTTGCCAAATTCATTTCTCATTAGAAGCTTATCTAGACTTCAGCAAAGCTAATCTCCTGCATGTGACTTGCTTATTCTTCTCTCTATTTTGAAGGGCATACTATTCCCTGAACCTGATAAATCCTCCCCCTTCCTGTTTCTAACCCATATCTCACCTACCTGAAAAACAAGATGAAAATGTAATTCCTCCAAAATTTCTCTCACATTGGAAAAAAATATAACCAGTTGGGATTTATAAGAACTGAGTATACATATACTTGTCATAAACTTCACACACTAAAAAGTGACTAACACATTTAAAAGTGAAGTGTAATTTATCTCCTGTCACACCCCCAGAAATCTTTTTTTGAATTTCAATGTTTCATAGATGGAGGTAGAGTAGTTATAATGATGAAGATGATGATGATAGGATAGGGATACAGACTAGATTGTGATTTTATTAGTTTTGGGAACTCCCTTTTCCAATGCTAGGCAGTACCTCTCTGCAATTTATAATCATAGAGAGTTGCCTATACCACTGAGAGGTTAAGTAACTTGTCTGGGGATGAAAAGTCACGTGCCACAGTTATGGATTGAACTATGGTCTTCTTTTCTCCAAGGCTAGATCTCTGTCAGTGACTGCTCTGTTGATTATGAAAATAAAAATAAATGATGATGATAAATGAAACATGAAGCACCTTAAAGTTTGCAAAGCTCTTTGATGACTTTATTGTATCTGATTATCATAACAACCTTATGAAATAGATATTACATGTATCATCAACTCCATTATAAAGATGAATAAAACTGAGACTAAAGGAGAGAAGTTATGTGATATTTTATGCACATTGTTTGTCCTTGCCTTTATGTCCTTCCTTGATACATACTCTCTTTATGACCTGGACTCGTCATTTAACTTCTCAACCCTAGCTAGTTCTATAAATTGCAGAGAAAGTGTTGATCTGTGTTGACAGAGCAATTTCCTCACCAAAATCTCCCTATATTGATGTTACATGTTTACTTAAAGAAAAAAAAGCCATTGATTACTCTATTTAGCTAGCTCCTGTCCTTGGTCTGCTTTTTATTCTCTATGTATGGATTTCACAATAAAATTGGGATAAGTGGGAATTTTTAAAAAATGTTTTCATTGAATTACCACTAGCAAATCCTTCATTTGGAAGGACAATGAAATATAACCATTTCTTGTTTCAGTTATATCTATGGGAATTGCTGTTTAAATTATTTATCGTTTTGTGGGATAAGGGAGTTGGTGATTTGGTCAATATAGGAAATCCCTAGTGTAACTTCCTTAAAAGAGGTAGATAACTTATCATCTTTAGGGAATTACCTTAGAGGCACTGAGAGTTTAAATGATTTCCATATGGTCACACAGGTTGGAGGTAGGATTTAAATCTAAATCTTCCTTACTCCAAGGCCAATTCTCTAGTCACAATAATATATGAATATATAGTCTCTATAGTCAGATTTTTCACCTCTTACCCTCCAGATAGATATATGTATATATATATTTAATATAACATGACTATCAATGTTCAGAATTATATTGTCAGGTATTCAAATTTGGTGCACAGAAATATTTTACCTGACATATTTAATAAAATGATAGATGATTTAATTTCATTTTTTCAATTCAATATATATGTGTATATGTGTATATGTATGTATGTATGTATACATACAAATATATATACATACATATATATATATATATATATTGCTCACTGTGAACAAAGCACCACAGTGCTAGATCTTAGAACAGATACATGAAAAATTATATAATTCTTGCCCTTAAGGAACTTAAAATCTAGTAACATGAGAGGAAATCAATAAATCAGGTGAACCTATGAATACATTCAGGAAATTTTATTTCAGAAGCGTGAACAAAAATGTTGTTAGCTTTATAGTGTTAAAATTCTGAGTACTACACACTCAGGAATATTAAAGTGAATATGTGTGGCAGTGCAGACATAGGTAAATCATTTCTGTACTTCAAAAGTTCTGTGATCTCATGGATGTGGGTTCTCCTTCCAATGGTGCTGATGAAAAATCACATTACTTGATACCCTGCTATAAAGCCCCAAGTGAAATAAAATATTTCATTTATACTTGTGTGCATATTGTTTGGATTTACTCAGACTGAAGTAAAGACTACAACTTTAGAAGACCAATGAGGAAAGCTACACATTTAATTGCATGCTTCATTAATGTTGTTTGTCCAATGTTTTTAATGCATGTACTATCATCTGTTGATTAACCATTCTAATAGTAGTAAGCAATGATGCATGTAAGCCAAAATAGTGGATAACTTCCCCTCCAAGACTTCTACAATTTGTTGTAGCAAGTTTTTTTTTCTTCTTCTTGGCAGCAAGAATTCTCTATTAATCTGCTGGTTACACACAATATATGGTAACATCCAGCATTGTCTTGCACATAGTAGGTATTCAGTCAATGTTTGCTGAATGATTTCTGTTTATAATGAGAGTGAAATTCCTTTAAAATTTATTTTTCACAATTTAAAAACATTTATTAAGTGCCTACTATGTGTGTGGGGGGGGCACTCTCTGAGGTGTTGGGAGGAACTCTCTATCCTCAAGAAGTTTATAACAAAGGAATAAAAAACCAAACAGAGATAGCTAAAATTCATAATAGCACATGATGAGAGCATTATAGCTATCCAAAATGATATGGGGTCATTTGAATTACTGCTAATGACTACATTCCAATTCTTAGAAAACTAGCTGTTCATATATTATATACATGGTAATTCCCAGTTTATCCAAATATTTAACTACTAGCATGTAGGTGAAAAGCATTTAATTGCTAAGCATTTAGGCAGAAAGCATTTACTCTACATTGCCTTTAGAATCAAGGGTTTTGTTTGTTTGTTTGCTTTGTTTTGTTTTTTTTAACACCATATTAACACACAGATGGCTTTAATGTTATGGGAACTGTCAATGTTTCAGGTAAAATAATGAAGCCCAACTGAGACCCTCAGCTGCTCAGTTTCTCTGTCATACACTCTGGTTTGGCTTCTCCTTACCCCTATTCAGTGCCAGGGATGAGATGCATCACCTCCTAACCAGATTTTTAAAAGTATACATTGTTTAGAGATAAACTTGAACATCAACAAACAGGAACATTTCCATATACAAAGAATTGAAAAGGAAAAAAGTATATGAAACCAAGAATCTCTATCACCTACATCTTATTTTTAAGTTTATGTCAAATTTAATATGCAATTGCCAACACTGTTTCTTATACATGTTCCCTTCTGAACTAACTTCTGCTTTTTTTTCTGTGTATTTTCTTGTTTTTAGTTTCTATCACCATCATTACTTACTAGCTCACCCCCAGAACTTTGCCTTACCCAAAATAAAATCCCTCCTTGTAACAAATAATTATAATCAAGCAAAACAAATTCATGTATTGGCTGTGTCTGAAATGTATGTCTCATACTGTAGCTCTAGTCTCTGCCAAGAGGTGGGGATCATAATTCCTCATTAGTTTTTTAGAGTCGTGGTCATTGCCCTGGCCAGAGTTCTAGTCTTTTCAAAGTTGTTTTCATTTGCATTATTGAATTAATTGCATAAATGTTTTTTCCGATTCTGCTAATTTTACTCTGCATCAATTCATACAAGTCTTCCTAGGTTTCTTTGAAACCATCTTTTTCAACTTTTCCTTCAGTGCAATGATATTGCTTATGTCAGGAGTTCTTAACCTTTTTTGTATCATAGATCCCTTTGGTAGTCTAGTGAAGCCTATGAGATCCTTTTCAAAATAATGCTTTTAAATATATAAAATCAAACATGTAGGTTTACAAAAGAAACAGTAATATTGAAATGTAATTATCAAAATATGTTTTGTAATAGTTCATGGACCCCCAGTTAAAAACCCCTACATTGCATTGATATGCCATAATTTATTTAGCTATCCCCAGTTGATGGTTTGGGGGCAGCGGGGCAGCTAGGTTGTACAGTGGATAGAGTACAGGGCCTGGAGTCAGAAAAACTCATCTTCCTGAGTTTAAATACAGCCTCAGACACTTACTAGTTGTGTGACTCTGGGCAAGTCATTTCACCCTGTTTGCATCAGTTTCCTCACCGATAAAATGAGCTGGAGAAGGAAATGGCAAAACATTCCAGTATCTTTGCCAAGAAAATCCCAAATGGGGTCATGAAGAGTCAGGCATGACTGAAACAACTGAATAACAATAATTGATAGGTACCACTTTCTTTTCAGTTCTTTTCTGACAGAAGTACTGCTATAAATACTTCTGTACCTACAAGACCTCTCCATTCGGCTTTGATCTCTTTGGAGTAGAGTAGTGGTCAATGCCTATTCTATTTTAAAATGTTGTTATTTTCTCTTTGCTAATATTTTTATATCAGTATTCATTAGAAATATCACTTTATAGTTTTCTTTCTCTCTATAAGTATAAGAATCATATTTGTTTCATTGAAAGAATTTGGCAGGATACTTTCTCTGTTTTGCAAGCAATGTATGTAATATGATTGCTAATTGTCCTTTGAATATTTAATCAAACTCACTTATAAATACATATAAACCTGGGCCTTTTCCCCCCCTTTGGGAGTTTGCTTACAGTTTATTCAATTGCTTTTTTTCTAAGATTGTGTCATTGTTATTTTTTGGAACTGTTAAATCGTCTGAGAGGGGATGAGTTAGTGGGCTTTCTATAACATCCAAGACCATGTCACCTTTTGGCTGGAGCTTTTGACACATTTTAAAATAACAATTTTGTATTCTCAATTACATGTTTTAACAGTGCAGACTCCATTGAATTTTATTGGCTTCTTTCACAATTTTCTGGCATATACAGTTTCTAGTTTGAGCCCTAAACTAAATTTGTAAAGGCTGCTTCTAAAATTAAGAAAATTGATCTCTCTGAATTCAACCATGGGCTTATGTAGATGTTTATTTCCAGCTGTGATTTGGTGAAGCCAGCCTTTTGATGTGAGGTGAAATGAGCTACCCTCTTTCAGGAGGTTTGGAGATCAGGAAGCAGCAAGTAAATGAGATCACTAGGCATCTCTTCAAAGGGGAAGAGAGCAGGAGTGATGATAAAGGGCTATCTTTCTTGATCCTCTCAGCTGTTAGTCCTCCTCCCCCATGAAAAAAACACACTGTATTTGTTTTGTAAAGAATTAATATAAGGGGCACCTAAGTGGTGCAGAGGATAGAGCACCAGCCCTGGAGTCAGGAGGACCTGAGTTCAAATTCAGCCTCAGACACTTGACACTTATTAACTGTGTGACTCTGAGCAAGTCACTTGACCCCATTGCCTAGCCAAAAAAGAATTTATATGTATTTATTTTGCACATATTTACATGTGTACATCTTGTTTCCCATGATAGATAAATAAATAGGTAGATAGATAGATAAATAGCTAGGTAGATAGGTAGATAGATAGATAGATAGATAGACAGACAGACAGACAGACAGACAGAAAGACAGACAGAGTCAGGTAGATTGGTAAGTAGGCAGAGCATTTATTAAATATTTACTCTGTGCTAGACACTGTGCTAAGCACAGAGATACAAAAACAAACCAGAAATACAGTCCCTGCCCTCATGGAGTTTATATTCTATAGGGGAAAGACAATACATGAAGTAGAGTTGATAGTGAGGAGAGGAAGAAGAGGGAATCATACTACAGCATTGTAGTATGACAATGGCCAGGAAGTGGCATGGAGGCTTGGTTCCAGGCAAGGTGAAGTGAAAGTTCACCTATATGAACCTAGTGTCTCAGGGTTGGAAATATAAAGGTTCAGTTATGGGGAGATGGGTTGAATGGCCAGAATGCAGGGATGTACATAGACAAGGACTATCATTTTCATCTCTGAAGCCTCAATGCCTGGCAAATTTAAGTGGCAAATAGTTGATACTTAGTAAATCTTTGTTGATTGATTAATTGCTATATAGTACTTGATCTTGTTTGGGATGAAGTTGTGATTTTATCATTTTGTTTTTCTTCTCTCATTTCTTCCAGAGGCACCATGGTACATTGTATAGGCAGTTAGATTTGAAACCAAGAAGGTTTGGATTTAAGTTCCATCTCTGACACACTGACCGTGACTCTGGGCAAGTCACTTAAATTCTCAGTGTTCTAAGGCAACCCTCCAAAACTATAAGTTGCAGAGAAGGTGCTGATTGGCCTTGGCAAGAGTTTCCTCAGTAAGGAGCTACATATCCCAATAAAATTACAGGTCTAGTCTGTATACGTATACCTGATTTTTCCCAAGGTCATTGGTGAGAACAAGAGAGAAAGATGACACTTCGTCACTCCCAATCCCCACCCAATAAATGAAAACTAAGGATTTTTTTAAGTACCTAGAGAGGAAGAAAGTGGACAGGCAAAGTCTAATACTTTTTTTTTTTACAAGAATCAAAATTAAATTTAAAGTCCTTAACATCCTCAGATACAATCTGGAGGTGGAAAGGAACAGAGGGTGAATGCTTTAGGGCAATGACCAAGAAAGGCAAATACTATGATTCAGATTCCAAGAAAGAAGGAATATACTAAGGGATTAGAAATTACCTATGTCTGACATATTTTGTAAAGTATGTTAACAAAAAGAAAAAGGCTATTTGAAAATCATTACACTTACATCATAAGGCAGATCAATGATCAAAAATACCTATAAATTCTCCAGTGAAACCATTCCAATAACACAATGGTGGTTGAATAAGGTAACAAGCCACCTGATATTAAATGGGCATGATGCCCAAACAAGAGAAAACAGGATAGAGATAAATAAATGATAAAATGAATCACAGACAAATTGCTTACCTGGAACATTTACTCTTTCTGCATAGAGAGGCAGTCATGCACATGCTGAAAGGGTGGATTTCCTGGGAACTTGTGCCTGAACTGTAATATACACAGAGATGTATTCGGTCTGTAATAAAAGTGCATAGAGAAGCACTAATTAACTGTCAATTCTATGTGAAGGAAGGACATTTACTCTATCTACCTACTCCTCATAGTCAGAAGTGACCAGGAAGGAAAAGGAGGGAGAAAATCCACATGTAAATGCAAATTCCCTCCACAATACAAATTTCCTCCCCCTTTAAAAAGTAACCTATAGGAGTGAAGTGTTTGCTTCACAAAAGGGGGAGGGAAGAGGAAGTGACTTGACAATTATAGAAGAAAAGACAAATTTGAGGAAAGCTAAAATTGGGTCAGAACAACTGGAGTATTTTCCCAGGGCACCAAAATTTAAAAGTTATTAATAGCTGAGAAACACTGTAATTTAGCACCTAGTTAGCAAAAATAATTAGTTAAAATAGAACACTACTAAATGGCACACACCTTCCCTCCCACCTAGTGACATTATGTTCCAAGGTTTCCAGCAATGCCAACTGTGCCAGCTGTCTCACTCTCCTATCACTGAACTTGGTTGAAAAAAAAAAGTTGATTTAATGACAATATTTGTGTCTTGTATGTACCTCCATTTTTCTCCTGACACTGCAATTACCCTTTTCCAGGACTTCAACCCCTTATACATGGAATATTGCAAGAGTTTACCAGTCAGTCTGCATGCCACAAGTCTCTTCCCACTCCATTCCATCTTCCATTCAGCTGCTAAATTGATCTTCCTAAAATATCTGGCTATATCACCTTCCCTATTAAATAAACTCCAGTGGCTCTCTACTGCTTCCAAGATCAAGTATAAAATCCTGTGTCTTTTAAAGCCCTTATTAACCTAGCACCCTCCTACATCTCCGGTCTCCTTATACCTTGCTCTGCATTCCTGGGCCACTGGTACCCTTGACATTACTGACACATGACTCTGAGCATCTTTACTGCCTGTCTCCCATGCCTTGAATTTTTCCCCTTCTCATCTCCATCTGCTGACTTCTCTGGCTTTCTTTTAGTCTCAACTAAAGTTCCACCTTATGGAAAATTCCTTTCCCAGTCATCCCCTTATTCTTCACGCCCACCTTCTGAAATTTTCTCCAATTTATCTTGTCTATAACTGTTTTGTATATGGTTGTTTGCATTTTCTCTACCCAATTAGACAACTTGATCTCCTTGAGAACAATGATCATTTTTTTTTGCCTTTCTTTATATCTCCAGAACCAGGTGCAGAGTAGGTGCTTAATGAATAGTTGTTGGCTTGACTTTCCTATGCCAGGTAGGTTTAGTGGCACTTGCCAAAGGCCAGAAAAATGCTAGTTATAGCTTTGACAAAGAGTGATAGTTAAAGAGAGTAATAATATATGCATAATGCTACATATACACACAAAAAATACAAAATACTATTATATATAAATAAATAATGTACTTTAGAGAGGTTCCCAAACTTATTTGGCCTATAGCCCTCTTTGCTTTTTGGTGAGGCAAAGGGGTTAAGTGGCTTGCCCAGAATCACACAGCTAGCAAGTGTCAAATGTCTGAAACCAGATTTGAACTCAGGTCCTCCTGACTCCAAGGCCGGAGCTCTGTCCACTCTACTACCTAGCTGCCCCCTTTTCCAAAAAAATTACTCAATGCCCCCCGGAAATCTACCTTCTTTAACCTTTTAATGTTTTTTTATTTGTGTCATTTCAAAAATATTTAAAATATATTTTTAAAATGATACATCTTAAATTTAATCATTTATTATAAATTTGTGGGTTTTTTTTTCCTGCACTGAAATTTTGATGCCACAATATTGCATCATGTAACCCTATAGTATTGCAACAAGTCATCACATGCACACATTCCTGCCGATGTATGCTGGACTTCTCAACCAATGTGCTACACACTCGCCTACCAACATTTCCTCGTTAAGACTTGTTGGTGGACTTGACCATTAATTTGTTATAACTTGGATTTTGTGTGTTTTTTTTTGGAAAATATGTAATCACTACAACTAACTGTTATACAACAGATGAAACATATAAATGGTTTTTCAAAATTTTATTCTCTTCTTTCCTTATGCTTCCACCGCCCTCTTATTTTTATTCAACACCCCACCAACTGCACCTGAGGCTACTACCACCCCCCTGGATTGTTCCAGTGCCCCCCCAGGGGGTGGTATCACCCACTTTGGGAAACTGATTGTTGTCAACATCTGACTACATGAGTAACTACTTCCTCTCTAACATCATGATTTTAGCCTACTTACAGATAAGATGGTTCTAGTTCTTTTGTGACCCTACTGATCTTCAATATCTATACACTCTCAATGGCATTGCTCATTTTTTTTTTACTGTCTCTAGTATCTGTGTACAAACCAAATGTTTGTTCTCTGATATAGTATTTGCTAAATAGAATTTTGGCCCAGGCTATCTTTGTAGTCCTTTGCCCACTTTGGTCATTCTTATAGTGTCCTCTTTCCCCTCAACACACACTACGTCCAGGTTCTAGCATTGCTTTTGCTATCAATCTTAATAGTAAAAAGAAAAGGAGAGGAGAAAAAGAAAAAAAGTGAGGCATGAACCAGTGTCCCCACTGCCCACAAAATAAGACTCAACTTTTTTTTTTTTTTTTGGCAATTGGGTTTAAGTGACTTGCCCATGGTCACACAGGTAGTAAGTGTCAAGTGTTTGGTCTGAGGCCATATTTGAAGTCAGGTCCTCCTGACTTCAGGGCCCGTTCTCTGTCCACTGCACCACCTAGCTTCCCCAACACTCAACTTCTTTAGCCTGCAGTTTAAGGCCCTCAACACTGTCTCCAAGCCTACTTTTCCAACCTCATCTTCTATTATTCTCCCATACAGATTTTTCATTGGAAAATTTCCATGCATCCTCCTTTATTTTCTCTCACACAAATACATCGTAGATTTCCCACCTCCACATTTTTGCTCATATCTTTCCTTCCACATAGAATGCCTACCCTGAAGTTTTCCTATCAAAATTCTAAACAGCCTTCAAAACTTAGCTTACATGATACCTCCTTCATGGTGCTATTCCAGATGTTCCCACATAGAAACGCTAATCCAGGTCTTCTCACCTAGAAATTCTTTCTCTCTTCTGAACTCTTAAAGTTGTATTTTAATTATCCATGTCGCTCATATAACACCTATCATTTTTACTGCCCTGTAATTTCATCATACACACAAGTAGCACAATGTAGAGGAAAGAGGCTTGGTCTTAGAATCACAAGACCTGAATTTGAATCCCAGTTATACATTTGCTTTGATGTGTCACTTAGCATTTCTATCCTTCTGTTTCCTATTATAAAAAGGGAACCAAAAAAACCTTACATTACCTACTTCAGAGGGTTATTGTGAGAAAAGTGCATGTGAATAATAAAATATGATATAAATGAAGTGTGCATATGTATTTGTGTGTATATATAATTTTTATGTAATTGTATATACATACATACACACACATTTTATCTTCATCCTTCCCATTGCCCACTAGCACTAGATTATACTCTTTGAGGGACATCTTGTACTTCTTTGCACAGTGTTATGATCCTAGTAGATGCTCAACAAATATATGCACAATAAAGGAGTGAATAAGAAAATACCTTCAATGACACTAAAATGCAAAAGGCAGAAGCACAACGTCATTAAGTCACCACTAGCTATGTGGAGGCAAAGTCTGTGTCTATACTTTATAGGGATTGGGGAATACCTTTGTCTTTGGAGTACTTCTAGAATGTTTGCCAAATCTGCTTTAAGAATCTACAGCTTCACTCTGCAAATGATATGATGTTATGCCTAGAAAATCCTAGAGAATCAACTAAAAAAACCTTGAAATTATTAACAACTTTAGCAAAGTTCCAGAATACAAAATAAACCCACATAAATCATAAATATTTCTATACATGACCAACAAAGTCCAACAGCAAGAGAAATTCCATTTAAAATAACTGTAGACAGTATAAAATACTTGGGAGTCTACCTGCCAAGGCAAACCCAGGAATTATATGAACACAGCTACAAAACACTATTCACACAAATAAAGTCAGAACTAAATAATTGGGAAAATATTAATTGTTCATAGACTGAGCCAATATAATAAAAATGACAATTCTACCTAAATTAATCTATTTATTCAGCACCATACCAATTGAACTATCAAAAATTATTTTATAGAGCTAGAAAAAAATAATAGCAAAATTCATACGGAAGAACAAAAGCTCAAGGATATCAAGGGAATCAATGAAAAAAAATGCAAAAGAAGATGGTCTAGCTATACCAGATCTCAAACCAAATTATAAAGCACTAATTATCAAAACAATCTGGTACTAGCTGAGAAATAGTGTGGTAGATCAGTGGAATAAATTAGGTACAAATTACATTATAGAAAATGACCATGGTAATCCAGTATTTGCTAAACCCAAAGATCCAAGCTTTTGGAACAAAATCTCAACATTTGACAAAAACTGATGGGAAAACTAGAAAACAATATGGCAGAAGCTAGATATAGACCAACATCTCACACAATATGCCAAGATAAGCTCAAAATGGGTATGCGATTTATACATAAAAGGTGATACCATAAGCAAATTAAGAGGGCATGGAATAGTTTATCTATCAGATTTATGGATAAAGGAAGAATTTAGGACCAAAGAAGATTTAGAGAGTATTACAAAATATAAAATAGATAATTTTGATTATATAAAATTAAAAAGTTTTTGTACAAACAAAACCAATGAAGCCAAAATTATGAGGAAAGAAGGAAACTGGGGAAAAATTTTTGCAACAAGTATCTCTAATAAAGGCCTCATTTCTCAAATATATAGAGAACTGAGTCAAATTTATAAAAATTCAAGTCATTCTCCAATTGTTAAATGATAAATATCAAAGAATATGAAGAGGCAGTTTTCAGACAAAGAAATCAAAGCTATCTATAATATGAAAAAATGCTTTAAATCACTACTGATCAGAGAAATGCAAATTAAAATAACTCTGAGGTACCACTTCACACCTATTAGAGTGGCTGAAATGACAGAAAAGGAAAATGTTGGATGTTAGAGGAGATATGGGAACACTGGGACACAAATGCACTGTTGGTAGAGTTGAGAACTGATACAATCATTCTGAAGAGCAATTTGGAACTATGCCCAAAGGGCTATAAAACTGATCCAGCAATATCACTGCTAGGTCTACATCTCAAGACATCTGAAAAAGGGAAAAGGGAATATTTGTACAAAAATATTTATAGCAGTTCTTTTGTGGTGGCTAAGAATTGGAAATCAAAGAGATGGACATCAATTGGGGAATGGCTAAAAAAGCTGTAGTATATGATTGTAATGGAATATTATTGTGCTGTAACTAATTATAAGCAGGATGATTTCAGAAGTACCTAGAAAGACTTACGTGAACTGATGCATAGTGAAGTAAACAGAACCAAGAGATCATTGTGACTGGTAACAGCAATATTGTTTGACAAAGAACTGTGAACAACTTAGCTATTCTCAGCAACGCAATGATCCAAGACAATTCCAAAGGACTAATGATGAAGCATACTATCCACCTCCAGAGAAAAAACTGATATTGATTGAATATAGACTGAAGAATGCTATTTTTTACTTTCTTTCTTTCATTTTTTCTTTTATTTGAGTCTTCTTGTACAAAATGACTAATATGGAAATGTTTTACATAATTGTACATGTATAACAAGCTACACATGGCCACGGTTAACATAGACAATTTTATAAATGGTAATACTTGCAACCATCTCTATCACTCTTACAAACATGTAGTATACATAGTGACTTAATAAATACAAAAATAAAAAGCAGGAAGAAGTTGATCTAAACCAACATAATTCAGAATATAATACACAGTAATAAATGACCATAGTAACCTAGTGTTTGATAAACCCAAAAAAGTCTCTCAGGTATCATATCACATCTATCAGATTGGCTAATATGACAGAAAAGGAAAAGACAAATGCTAGAGGAGATGTAGAAAAATAGGGACACTAATGTACTGTTGGTAAAGTTGCAAACTGGTCCAACTAATTCTGGAGAATAATTTGGAACTGTACCCAAAGGGGTATAAAACTGAGCATACCCTTTGACCCAGCAACACCACTACAAGTTCTATATCCCAAAGAGACCAAAGAAAAGGGGAAAGGACTCATTTGTACAAAAAAATATTTATAGCAGCTCTTTTTGTAGTGGCAAAGAATTGGACACTGAAGGGATGCCCATCAATAGGGGAATGTCTAAACAAGTTGTGGTATATGATTGTGATGGAATACTATTGTGCTATAAGAAATGACAAATAGGATAGTTTCAGAAAAACCTAAGAAGATTTATATGAATTGATGCAAAGTGAAGTGAGCAGAACCATGAGACTATTGTACACAGTAATAACAATATGGTAATGATGATCAGTTGTGCAAGACTTAGCTACTCTGATCAATAGAGTGATCCAAAACAATTCTGAAGGACTCATAATCAAAAAATACTATCCACCACCAGAGAGAGAACTCAACTCTGAGTGTGTATTGAAGAATATATTTTTTTACTTTCTTTATTTTTCTTGCTTTTTTTTTCAACATGTTCAATATGGAAATGTTTTTACATGATTTCATATGTATAATTGATATCATATTGCCTATCTTGAGTGGGAGAGGGACTGAAGGGAGAGAGAGAATTCAAAACTCATAAGTTTTTTTAAAAAATTAATATTTAAAATAAATATTTTAAAAACATACCTAGAACATAAAATAATAATCCATCACTTATTATACTTTCCCAAAAGTTACACAGTTCTTTTAATGCATTTAGCATGTAATAGTAAGCATTATAGCTTTCTGGCTTGATGTCTTTTCACTATACAACTATTATATTTATATATATATATGTATACACATATATATACATATATATATACGTGTGTGTGTGTGTGTGTGTATAAATGGCAGAGGTTGGGTCTTATTTAAATTACACCTCACCTAGCTTTTTATATAGGATACACTTAATAAAATGTCTGTTGTACTGTTATTTTGTTTGGTAGTGACCAACCTTTGACATTTTTTCCTCACTTCAGGTGCTACCCAGCCTACATTGAAAGGATAGTATGGCAACACAGTTTCAGGAAGATCTATTGAACATCTCCCCTGTGTTCCTTAGCACAAGCTGGGTGCTGTTAGAAAGTGTATTTCCCTGAGGCAGCAAATGATCTGGTGGGAGTCCTAATCATCCATACACAGCAATACATTTAGATACATTGAAGACTGTAAGAAAGCTAAAAAAGCCAGAGCCAAACTGACACTCCAGCCCCAATATTCTTTAAGGTAGTTCTATTAATTTAATATCTCTTTTCTAAAAATGAATAATTTTCATATAGAACAATGAAAGCATTGGCTATGTCTCTAGTCATACGCAGCTGACCTTATGGTCAGTAAATCTTGAAATTTATTATGTCCTTTAATTTCTCCTTACAGGTCCTAGCTTTGCCTCTTGGTCTCCTGATGTCAGTGATGTCCTTGCTCTATTTCAATCCTACCTCATCAGAAATGGCCACAACAGAACCTATGGCTTCATTGATTCGTCATGCTTCCAAATGGATCTGCCTAGCAGGGATCATACTTCAAGGTCTGCAGCATCAAGAATTTAAAGGTACATACCATAGATCTCCCATATGAGATGGGAATGAAAAAGTGGACTCTCATACAATCATTGGCTCCAGCCTTCTGGCACCTTTGCCATAGGGAGGTGTCAAACTTTATTCTTTTCTTTTCTTTCTTTTTTGGCCTATAATTCACCTAAATGTGAATGTGAAAGTTTCTGAGGAAAACCACGGGTAATGTCTTGGATTTAGCCTTGTTTTCATCATTTATTTTCTCTCTTAATTCAAAATTTTATTCAGTACTTACTTAGGAGTATTTATACAATGGCACTTAATGAAGAGACTATCAATTCTTAATAGAAAAAAATACATAGTATAAACAAAAGAAAATGTTACCCTATCAACCTTTACTCAAGAATTTTGATGAATTTTACCATCATGCATTCTTTCAGGTATGGAATGCCTATATTAAAACAGTTCAAGTTGGCTATTTCAATTTATAGGTGGAAAAAGCTTAAACATTAAAAAATAAAATAAGAATGGTAAATAACGCCCAAGATTTCTTTCAGTTTTTTCTGCTGAAATAGTAAAGATATCCTCCTTTGCTATTAAATGCAAAACTAAGGTAAATGGATACATCATACACAAAGATACTCTTTTTCACTAAGAAGGGTTCTTTTCAGTCCTCTAGGCCACACAGAAGCTCTGAAAACAGGTGATGTCCAAATATAGTGTCAGTGGTTTCCAGTGAGAGAAACCTTGAGGTAGTGATTCTCACATGACTGGTCGAAGGAGAATTTCATTTCACTTGTGGCAAAAAAATTAGAGCCAGCCTGGAAGCAAAGAGAGCTGACCAGAGAGCTGACCAGCTGGAAATCATAACCCTTCCACCCCACAGTAACCCTGCCAGAAACATATGCAAAACAGGGCTTAGGAAGAGCAAATCCTATCAGCTGGAAATAAACATGAGTTCTTGAAGTAGAAAATATGGACTGCTACAGGAAAGAGGTGGGGAGAATGTTTAAAATGTGCTCAGAAGGAACTAAGATTAGAGATCAAAACCTCAACAAAGCAGAAAGAAAAATCAGAGAAATAACATGGCCAGAATCCATACAAAAACTATGCTATTAGAAATTACTAAGGTGGCCAAATTTTGTTTCAGGAAGAAAGTGGGAAGAAGTCTGAGGTCTTAAAGTAATTGGGAAAGAGACCTTCTGTGGAATGCAATTCACATTAGTCCTTAGTAGCAGTTTGGGAACCAGAAAAGAGTCTAAAACAGACTTTTTCACAACATTTTTCTACAGTCTATCTTCCTAAGGCTGACAAAAAAAATCCCAGTCATTCTTACAGTCATAGCTTTTTGAAGTAAGATACCACATCTTGAATTACAGTATATTCATGAGCTCTGAGTTAAATACAAATGAAAGGTTTGTGGACCAGCTTGGATGTCTCTATGGAAGCCACAGCATACTCTCAGAAACATATAGATTTGTCACAAGACATTATGTGGCTGGAAGATATCACCTCTCTCTGAGTTTCAGCTGAAATTCAGGAAAAATAGAAGAAGAAAAACTCCAAGAAAGGAGACTCTGAGAAGAGGGATGCTGATCTCTTTGATACCTACATGGCCTCATGAAAGTGAATTTTGCCTTTTTATTTACAAAAACCTAAACACAGGACAAATTGGCCCAGAATCAACTGATTAATTAATGCTGATTTGTACTTGGATTTACAAATTGCAATCATGAGAAGGAAGCTTCAATAATTTTAAAGATCTGGAAATTACTTGAGGTGGACTTTTCTACACAGCTAAGGATTAAGAAATGAGCAATAAACAAGGAAGAAGCAATTCTTTCCTCTTTGGGTAAGTATAGATGTATATCTACTGCTTTTATTGAAAATTTAGCCTAACTCCTGAAATATTGGAGACATTTGGGAGAATGCAATATGCCTGCTATCATCCCTTGCAAAACCATTTTATTTTTTAGAGTTTCCTCCAAAGAATTCATGTTATATTATAGTGCTTAACCCTCTAGACGTTACTGTTTGGCAAAGGAGAGAACTAAGTCACAGAAAGGACTTGTCTAATCATGTAACATGTTCCCATCAGGACACAGACATTTGAACCTGAATCAATTGAACTTATACAGTAATTCCCATTTTTCTTCCTGTAAAGATTCAAAAGACCATTGGGAAATAAACAATGTTGATAGTAGGGAAAAAATGGGCATAAAAAGAAAAAGGCTATAAATTGAAGGATTTCAATTAGTTTTGGAAATGACTCCATAATAAATTGAAAAAGCTTGGATCATCCAGGTTTTTCTTTGATACTGGAGTGAGTAAAGTAATGGAATGAAATGGAGAGTCTAAGGTTATCAATATAGTACTGATACGAATGTAAAACAGATCTAAAACTGAGCAAGGAAGTTGTAGAGTTAGACAAACTTAGGGGTTTCAAAACCTGGGCTTAGTTTTGGAAAAAAGTTTGGGGAATGATTGGATTTCAAAATTTCTTCTGTTGCTACAAATCCAAGGAGCCTGAACTGAAACAATGACCCAAGGGATGGATTGGGTGAAGTTACTGAGTGATGGTTTTTCAGTACTAATTAATACCACTATGCCTGTCCTTGAGCTCAGCAGTAGCAGAGGAGTGGGAAGAAAGGATTGATTCCTTTTCAAATTGCCATATCCTATGAAAACCTTTATAGAGGATTCTTCAAGTCCATATGGCAGAAGTCCCAGATACCAGGGAGAAAATAGTAGAGGGGAGTCCAAAGGGAGATCTTTCTCTACTTTGTGTCCAGAAGAAATCCTTGAGCCCTTCTAAATGTTTAAGAAAGGGAATAGAGTATATTCTATCATGAAGGAATTGACAGATAACTACTTTGAAGATTCTAGGAATTCCTGTTAACTTGAATAAAATTTATTTTAAATCTGTCACAGCTTAACTGCCACCAGAGTCCTACTATGGTGCCTCATCATGGTATGACCCTGGTTTCTTAAAGGCTATGCTAGTGGTGTGTAATTCTTATAGACTCTTACCACAATGGAGAGGATTTGAGTAAGGAGACTGCATGTCTCTTCTCTGAGCACAAGGCCATCTGAGCTCTGAGAGTTTGATCACCAGAAGGTTGGACACTGGGTATTGCTTTTTTTGGGGGGGAGGGTTGGGGGAGGGGGAGATGCTAGTAATTCCTGACTGACTCTCCTGGGCTGTAAAATGGTGGTGAACTGCATTGGGAAAGAGTGCAAACATACTGAGGTAATCATGAACTTAAAATATGTTGTAAAAGACAAAGTCAAATAATTGTCAAAAGCAAAGTTTTTGAGACCACTTGAGCTCTTACCATTACCAAGTGCTGATGAGACTATACGAGGAACTTAACTCTCTAAGTTTTTTTTTTTTACTATTAATTACAACAAAATTATCAAACATATCCATTTGGTATACATTTGTTTTTATGTATATGTTTTCTGGGTGAATAATTTATTCTCTTAAGTGAATATCAATTTAGAGTCATATTTTGTATGATAATGTTTTGTAGAAGTAGATATCTAGTTCAGCTTAACTCTGAGTTTCCTTTTGACCCTAATATTTGTGATTCTAATTAGGATTCTAATTAGAGAGTTAGTATTTAACATAAACTTAGAACCATGCTAGATGGGATGAAATGGAAGATATTTTCAAAGGATGAAGTGGAAAAGGCACCTAGGGATTGAAGTTGAAGGGAAACTTAGGGGGAAAGTCAGTTAATAAGACTTTAAATGGAAAGATGAGTTGGTATAGAGTTAGACCAATAGAGCCAATTGAGATGCCTTTGAAACTATTTCTTTGTTTAATAAGTAAATTGAACCGTTGGCCATACTTTTGATTTCTATAGGTAAATCGATTCTGTTTTGCTTTACACTGGTCATTTGTAAAATAGATAAAATGAACTATTTGGCCAAAATGATGGGTTTTTTTTTTTTTGTTCTTACTGAATTGATCCAACTATCAGTAATTTTAATTTTGTTAGGAGAATTAAAAAGAATCACTAGGTTTTTTTTTTTTTTAAAAAAAAACATTGATGGAGAGGTGAAATGGTTGAAGGTCAATAGGCACAGAACAGAATTTTAAAGGCTACATTTGATATGTATGAAAGGCTGGTAATAATGAGGTACTGACGATAATTAGTAATGTCATCAGAGTACCATAAAAGTGAGGGGAAGAAATTTAGATACAGAAATAAAGAAGCATAGTACAAAGGACATTGAATTTGAAATCAAAAGATTTGTGTTCAAAATCAGCACTTAATATTAAAAATGACCTAGCATATCATTAAAGCTTTTTATTTCATAGAGTTCTATAGAGACTTAGAACTGGAATACACCTCAGGGGTCACCTAGATCAACTCCTTCATTTTACATATGAGGAAATTGAGACTGAGAGAGGTTGGACACCAGTTTCTTTATCTGAAAAATGAGGGGTCAGCCTAGATGATTTCTATTTTTGCCTCCAATTCTCACTGCTATGATAAATCTTAGTAATAGTATAAAAAGAAAACTGGCAATATTTTGACCACATATGGAATATAGGCAGAGTTTGTCCTATAAGACTATCATAGCTAGTTGTGTAACTTGGGTCACTTGACTCCTCTGGGCCTCAGTTTCTTCAATTTGTAAACATAAAAGGTGGAACTAGACTACCTTTAAGATCTCATCATGCTAAATGCAATTATGTCTACTAGTTTTAATATTCTATTGTTCTACGGGAGATACTTGCTGTGTCACATGAGGACAAGGAACATGAAAAAATATCTTGGAAGTCTCAATGAGTTTTCTCTTCAATGTATTTAGCTCGAGATGAAATAATATATGCATAAAGAAAGAAAAAATAATAATTTTAATTCATTTCTATTTTTTTCTAGATTTATAAAGGAAAATATAGAGGAAAATGGAAATGAACAGAAAAATTTTGGATTAGATATTTAGAACTACCATACTGATGGTATTTGAGAACAGTTGATAACCATAACAGTAGGGGTATTTTAAATGATGGTGGGAAAACTTAAAGGGAGAAAGCAAAAATATAGAGGTCTGAACTCAAGGGGAAGGGGAGTAGTAACAGTTGTGCTCTCAAAGAGGTACATAATAGCATTGGGATCCAAATAGCAATGGAATATTTTCCCAGTAAACTTTGCAGTAACCTACACTTTTCATATTTTTCCTAAAAGGAAAGGGGGAGAGAAAGGAAGGATGTGAAGTAGACCTTCCCTTCTGGAAATTCTGACCAGTGTGTTGGCTTCATTGATAGGGAAGCAATATGGTACAGTGAAAGAGGAATTGATTTGGGGTTGGAGACCCCGGGTCCAAAAACTTGTTTGGCCCTTCATTACCTATGTGAACACTCTAGACTTCACAGTTTCCTTATCTGTAAAATGAGGCAGTTGAACTCAATGAATTCTAAGGTCCTTTCCAGATCCAAATCTATGATGCTGTGAAATTTGCTTGGTCTGTTGTATAGGGGTAATTTACTCTGAGAAATACTGGCTAGTCAGGTAAGGACAGACCCTATTCTGAAGGGTTAAAACAGTCATCTTGATGGCATTATATTGATTTCTGACTAGCCAAACCAGGCATTAATATGTCTTTAATTAATAAATTAATAGTGTTAGTATTTAATGAATAATAATTAATAAAGTCTTACTTTACAGAAGTAGAAAACTAGCAACCTAAAACCTTAGCAACAAGGATGCCTGTTGATTTCACCAATAAGCACCTATTCAAATGAGTTTTTAAATGTCTTAGACAAGTAATACTTTGATAATAACTAACATTTATATAATGCTTTGCCATTTAGAGAGGCAACATGGTAAAGTGGATTAGTTCAACATTTTGGATTTGAAATCAGGAAGACCTGAGTTCAAATTTCACTTCTGATACTTACTTGCTGTGTCACTGTGGGCATGTCACATAAAATGCATAAGGTTGTTTGGGGGTTCTAGTGATATAAGAAACAGGATTCTTACATTTGTATGTGACCTAGGTCCTCTGACTTCAAGCCAAGGTCTCATTTTATGACACCCCATGCCTCCAGATGTGACTTTATGAAGTTTGGATTTGGCATCATAAAGAAGAAGCCCAAGAGATAGCATCATCCAGGAAGTTTAGATTTTCCTTAATTCATGGCTTTAGTTATTGATGGTTTTCATTCTTCAGCCTTTTTATTCCCGCCTGCTTCAAGGGGAAAGAGCCTTTATAATAATGTAATTCCTCTTTTGGCTTCTAAAGAGGTTCAGCATATGTGCAGTGGGATAGCTTTACCATCACATCAAAATTATCAACCTAATTTCCAATCAGCAGATATTCAAGGGAGCAGCATAACGGTAAGGTTGAGTACAGTGGAGCCCTGCCATGAGAATCCAACTGAACCTCCAATCCAATCACTACATCTGACTAATAAGCACATTCAGATCCACAAATATGAACTACCCGTATGATGAACCAGGTGCCACTGATCCTGTAACTCCAAGTTCAGCATTGTTTCTACTGTACCCTGCTGCCTCCTAAGACTGGCTCCAAAATATAAGTGCACACATCTCCCTCTTCCTTCGTCCAGGTCAACAACAATTGTTACATGAAGGAATAGAAATCACATAGAATCAGAGATCTGGACGAGTCATGAGAAATCATCTGACCCATTTTACAGAAGAAGAAACTGAAATCCAGAGAAGGAGGTGACTTGTTCAAGTGAAGTAGCTGATTAATGAAAGAACTAGAACTAGAAACAATGTTTCATCATTCTGAGTCCGCCTGCCTCCCCACCATACTCTCTGTATACATGCTTTATTTCTTCAACTAGATTGTAAACTTCCGGGGAACAGATACTAAATCTAATAATTCTTTGAATCCCCAGAAGTACCCATCATAGTTCCTGATATAAGATAGACAATCAGTATCTGTTGACAGATTCCTTGATTGGCAAAACGTTGCACCCCATCCCATCCCCAGCCTTGTTGGCCAGGCCTTTCATGTAGGCTTCAGTCTGCTAAAGTTATACCTGGTGCTTTGAAATCCTGTCTCATTACTCTTGAACTACCTGTAGGGAAAACTAGAGTGTTAAGAACTTTTCTACAACACTGTAGGTTTGTGTTAGAAAAGGTGTTAAATTGTTATATTATAACCCAAGGATAAAGGAGAAGAAGGTTTTAAATAAAGAGGAAAGCACAGAACTCCAATTCCTTTCCTTAAAGCTTTCCCTTCTGTATGTGAGTGGGAAAGGCCTCTACTTAGCCAGGCCATGGAAACCACTTAAAAAAAGGTTAAGAAGAATCAGAAATTGATCCCCTCATTGGGGAGAATACTCACTTTGATGAAATCACAGATTCATTGGTGTATGTTCCTTATATTTCCTGCCTGGTACATGTGAACAGATGGCAGGGCAGAAGGATAGGAATAAGGAATGCCAGACCTTTTTAACCCCAGGTTTCTTACCTGTAAGTTCCTCTCATGTAAAGGTGAGGCATTGGCATTGAGGGTGCTCATACCATATAGTATGAGTATGAAAGTGGAAGGAGTTTACCAGAAACTGATTGAAAGGAAAGAAAAATGTTGTTGGGTTTTTCGTTTGTTTGTTTGTTTGTTTGTTTGTTTGTTTGTTTTTGGAGGTGAGGCAATTCTTGAGCTCACTGAGCAGGAACATGAATTACAAAGAAAGCTCACTGGCAGTATAGTTCGTTATCACATACATAGGGCAGTATGTTCATTAAAGTTGGCCATGAGGATTAAGAACTTAAAATTTCTACTAGCATAAAAAAATGGACAGATGTTCTAGTTTTGAGTATGTCTATTTAATTGCTGTTTTCCAAGTAAAAATGTTAAAATGAGGTTTGTCAATTATTTTTTTCCTTACAAAGATTAGTTTGTGTAGAAACATTGTTTAAAATGAAGCAATACATACAGTTGTATGTTAAGTATTTATCATTTTATACGGAACTTGTCATTAGCCAGTAGGAAAGTAAATACTTTATATCATAACTAACTATTATTTTTTTATCAATTGGTTAGGAGGCTAAGAATAAACAATGAATTTCCATCTCTCAGCAAGATGATTTGTAAAATTCTCCTACCATTTCCTACCACATAGCTGTGTGAATGAGCATTTTTACTTTATTCTTGTTTTAAATCAGAATCTAGAAATAAACTTGAGGTGGAACTAGACTTTAGACTGTATTTGTCAGGTGTAAATTGCAAACCTTTGTTCAAACAGAAAAGTCCTACATTAAAGTTAAGTTTATATATGATTATTACATTATGTTAAACACCTTCAAAGTTATAATTTATCTCACTAAAATGTTATTTATATTCAAGAAAAATTTTAAAGAAATTTGATATAAAAGCTCATTGATAATAGTAAACATATAAGGTCTAGCTAAATTATTGCTTTTAATTTTTTTTAGCTTTTTTACTCTTCTTTTTTGTTTTTCTACTTAATAGTATTTTATTTTTTCCAATTACATGTAAAGATAGTTTTCAACATTCACTTTTAAAACATTTTGAGTTCCAAATTTTTTTCTCTTACCCTCCCTTCTCTCTCCACCTTTCCCTCCCCAGGATGGCAAACAATCTGATACAGGTTATACATGTACAATCATATCAAACATATTTCCACATTAGTCATTTTGTGAAGGAAGAATCAGAACAAAAGGGAAAAAAACATGAAGGGGCAGCTAGGTGGCACAGTGGATAGAGCACCAGCCCTGAAGTCAGGGGGACCTGATTTCAAATCCGGCCTCAGACCAAATACTTGACACTTACTAGCTGTGTGACCCTGGGCAAGTCACTTAACCCCAATTGCCTTAAAAAAAATGAGAAAAAAATAGGTGAAAACAGTATGCTTTGATCTGCATTCAGACTCCATAGTTCTTTCTCTAGATGTGGACAGCATTTTCCATCATGAGTCTTGGGATTGTCTAAGATCAATGTATTGTTGAGAAAAGCTAAGTCTATTAAAATTGATCATTGCACAATATTGCTGTTGCTGTGGACAATGTTCTCCTGATTCTGCTCACTTCACTCAGCATCAGTTCACGAAAGTCTTTCCAGGTCTTTTTGAAATCGTTTGTGCAAGTTATTAGACAACAATGTCCTGGTTTGTAAGTGTAGCTTTAATGGAAAGCAAGAGAGTTACTCTCTCTATAATTACAAAGATTAAGAACTGTAGGATGCCATCAAAGGTACAGGAGTAGGCTGCCTCTCCTTTCTGATGGAAGATGATGAGGATATTGGCATGTTTTAAATGTTCTCCTATTTTTTCAGCTTTATATGGAATGAGACTGAGATGACCCTGTTCTGTTGTTGAAGTTGTATCTTTCTTTCTCTATTTAATGAATTACAGTAGGTATGCCCACAGGTATGTTGGGAATGTTTAGCCTGGGGAAGAGAACACTAAGGGGGAGACATGATAACTGTCTTTGAAGTATTTCAAGGGCTATCACATGGAAGAGGAGTAGACTTTGTAGGTAATGATCCTCCTTTCTTCCAGAACTAAACCCTTATCTCCTTTTTGTTGAAAGATGGTGTTGAGGACTTTAGCATGCATTTGTTAGACATCTTACTTGAGATCATCAAATTACTTCTTTAGTCTTTGCAAGGGAGCAAGTCTGACTGAAAGAAATTCAGTGATATCATTAGAAGGCTCTAGCAGGTTTACAACATTGGAGGTATGAATTATTCTGTTATGCATGCATGCTAATCATGTGATCTTTAAACCCAGGTGCCTTCTCATGTAGAAGTCCATGTATTTCCTTTATGTGAAAAGTCCCACATATGGTTCCTATCAAAATATACTCTTACTGCTGAATGTTTGTGTTTTCATGGCATAGTATGTTTCAGGTTTATGAAGGAAATATTCTATTATTGTTTTATTATCATTACTTTTTAAATTGTCTTTGTTGTGTGATCTGGCTCACTGGCAAAAAAGAACACATTGTTAGGGACTCATGAGTTATTATTTGGAGAGGGTTATCACCCAAATAATACCCAGAACTTGAGGTCATTAATTGGGGGGTGTAGAGTAAGGAGTATTATATGGGACATGTTACTATAAAACCATTTAAATTATATAGCCCAAGGGAAAAAAATCAAAATGTTAAAAGTAGCAAGGGAACCACTTCTATTTAGATAAGATGAAGTATAAGCTCAGGCTTTCATGCGGAGGTTCTAGGCTATGTAACACAATTATATCTAGGGTATATAACATAATTATCTCAAGTTGACCTTAGAATATCTCAACAACAGGCTCACTAAGTATCATAGTGGGGTGGAATCCTCTGATCCCTACTCAGAGAAAGAAGGCATCTGGTTCAATGGCAAAGAGGTCAAAGTTCATGTTCAAGGTACAGGATGCCATAGTGTCTTAATATTAACAGCAGGAACAAGCTTTTGATTTCATCAGTATTTCCTCAATTTCAGCCATTGCTACTCTATGCCCTCAGGATGCCTCCATGATGGTAGGATAGGTCCCTAAGCAAGCTGTACCAACCCTGTGTCTTTGGTCCTGAGTCACTCTCTATGGTTGTATTCAGCCTTGGAAACAGAGAGATACAGATAAATAGGGAGGAGTTTGGGGAAAGTGTAAGCAAGATGATTAAAGGCCTAGTAGGACCGTTTGATTTATGATTTATGAGTAAAGATGAAAAGAGCTAGATATGATTTACGTTAATTGTACAATGACTAATTGTACAATGACTAATGACAGAGATAAATGCCTGTAAATATCTTTCTGAGTGTAAGCATCAAAGTATGAGAGGTTATTTAACCATGCTAGAACTTAGAAAAATGAGATGAATTTAAGAAAAGAGGAGGGGAAAGTCTGAAAACAATGAAGCCTACTCATAATATAACCATGTATAATGATTCTCACATATTACATTTATCTCTTTAACACACCAGCTACTATTTCAGACTTGTATTTTTTCCCCATTTATGAAACATTACGTTTCCAGTCTCTTCAAAGGTGGAATAGGAAACAGGAAAGGCAAGAAAGGTATGGCTTGCTGATGTTAGAATAATGAGAAGTAATAGAAGAACCTCAGTATGTTTTCCCTGAAGTATTAGTTATGTACCCACAGTGTGTTAGGCATATACAGAATGAGAGAAGGTAGAGAACAGGATCTAAAGAAAAAGAAGGACAAAGAGATAGAAACATGCTCTGGATTATTGACCTCAAAGCCAGTAATCTTCCAGACTCAGTATATTCTAGTAAGATTCCAGAGGAGACCCATGTGTATTTCAGCTTAACATAGTCATGCTACTGGCATAATCTTCAAATAATAAGGGACATAGTTTTCATTTTGTTTTGTTTTTCTTGGTGGGGTTAGTAGACTGCTGAGAGGTAGCATGATGTCATGGATACAGCATCAGCCTTGGAAGTAGAAAAACTTTGGTTTAAATTTTGCCTCTGGCACAAAATGACTGAGCGACCCTGAGCAAAGTGCTTAACCTCTCAATACTCAAGTTGCAGAGAAGATGCTGACCTATATTGGAAGAGAGAATTACCTCATCTAGGAGTTCCCTACACTGATGAAATCACAGATCCAGTCTCTAATAATTGGAGCTCTAGGCTCCAACAGAAGCCACTCCAGTTGAATGCAACTGCCCCAACAGAACATCATCCCATACTGCAGAGAAATGCTGTAGAAATTGTATACCTGAATTTTAGCAAGGTAATTGCCAATAATAAAGTCTTGGACAATTTTCTTGCATTGTGGTATTCAGATTTTTTTGACTTGTAATATTCTTCTTGGAGGCCTAGCTAGTTGTCTCTCCACATCCTAACTTTGATGACAATGTGTTTTGTTTGGATAGAGATCATGGGTTCTTTTAATGTTTTTTTTTCTCTTATCTGGATTTCCTTCACATAAGTATAATTATTTGTATTCCTAATCTGTTGTTCTCCCTTTATTTTCTTCAAAGAAACTAATTCCAATAAATTTTCTATTTTACTAATTATTTTTGGTCTATAGGCCAAAAATTCTACAATTTGTTCTCATCTAAATTCTTCTCCCTAGGTTTTGATTTCTCTCTTCAACCATTTGGAACATTTTACTGTGATTCAAATCTATATAATTTTGAGCGTCATCAGATTTTGATTCAATTTTTCTTTGTCTCAAAATATTTATTTAAAGACATTTGTAGTCTTCTAGAAGTATTGTTACTCATCATCCCTTCTGATTTTACTATCGCCCTGTTGATTTATCTGCTAGTTCTAGATTTTTAATTGAATTTTCATCTTCCTGATGTTGTCAGTAGATTGGTCCTTTTTTTCTTTATATTCCCCATTATTTACTTTCTAATTCCTTCCACTCTGATGATGGGTTTACTTCAGGGGGCTGGATCTTAAAATTGCTTCAAACTCTTCCCACATTGGGGAATTCACTTTTTGTTGGCCTTCGCACCTGTCCAATGTAACTTCTGGAGGGGTGGGGAAGGAATAAAACTTCAACTAGATGCTAGTCCCCTTTCCTTCAGGCCCAAAGTAGCACCATATGCTATTCCTCCACCCCAATTTTCTGTTTTTTTTTTTGCTTCTATAGCTGGGCTGAGTCAGTATCTGTCCCTTTTTGTAGGTTTGATGTGTGATACGTGAAAGGGAGTAGATTGAGTATCTGTGCAAATTTTCTGTAGCCTTAAGGTTCACTAAATTAGGGGCCACTCAAGGCTGAGCATAGTCACCCCAAACAGAACATCATCCCATCTCTTCCCACTCTTCCACATGTGGCTGAAAAGAGTTGAGATATAGTTTGTTTATTTTTTTGCCATAGACTCTTTGGGGGAAAGGACAGCAAAGGCATCTGCTAACAGAGACTGTAGCAACAGGGAAACTGTTAGGTGGATCCAAGAGCACAACTTGATAAGACTGGGTTGCATACCTGCCTGCAATGTGGGAACTGGTGGGGGAGTGGAGGTTACTAATGAAGTGCTAGGAATTAGTGTTCTCCCCTATTAATTCATAAGGCTATTACTGTGTTTAGCTTCTTGGGTTCTTGTCCTTAGGATATAGCTATAGATTGCTCTAGCTCTGGTGCATAATTCCTCTTTGGAGAGCTTCTTAAGAGACAGTGGATAGAAAATATCTAATCCTCTATCTTTTTCAGTGCAATCTATTCTGCTCCCTGCCTCTATTCTCTTTCCTTCAACCAGATACTAATCACAGGTTCTTACCTTTTCTTTCCTTTTAAATCCTTTCAGGATCTGCCCTTCCAGGGTGGAGTTTGCTTTGCTTGTGATTAACATCTCCCTAAATCTACCCTCTCTCTTTTTACTCCCTTCCTCTCTCCTAATTCCCTCCTGCTTTGCAGTAGCAAAACTTTGCGTTATTATGACTTCCTTTGACTGTTTCAGACAAAAGTGAGGTTCAAGGGATGGCCACATCCCACTGCCTCTTCTTTGTATAATCTTCAACTTGTACACCAAGATTGCTTAAGATGGTAAGTTTTCCTTCTTTCTTCCCCATTCTCCTCTTGCGTAATACTTTTCTCCTTCCTTTTCTATCTTATTTTAAGATAATCAAAGTACTGACAAAAATTCTCAGGCCCTTTATTTTACTTAATTCTACCTATAATCCTTGATGACATTGGAAATCTGAGGGTTCACTTGTTTTTTTCTTTTTTCTCCTGTTAGAATGTAAACATTTCATTCTTGTGTAGTCCCTTCCATTGCTAAAATCTTTCTTTCTCTTTCTTTTTCTTTCTTTCTTTCTTTCTTTCTTTCTTTCTTTCTTTCTTTCTTT
>NW_020954559.1:12185002-12231682 GCF_900497805.2 Vombatus ursinus
TTTCTTTCTTTCTTTCTTTCTTTCTTTCTTTCTTTCTTTCTTTCTTTCTTTCTTTCTTTCTTTCTTTCTACTTTTGATATTTCCCTTAATCTTTTTCATTTCAAAGTTTCTGCTCAGTTCTGGTCTTTTCACCAAAAATGCTTAAAAGTCTTTATTTCATTAAAAATCCATTTCCCCCCGCCCCTTACAGGTTTGTATTCAATTTTGCTGCTAACTTATTCATGGTTATAAGCCTTTATCTTTTTTTTTTAATTTTTAATTTATGGAATAAAACAAGCATTTCCATTACATAGTACAATAAAAAGGTGATTGTACATGAAACTGCAAATCTACTATGCACAACTTTCTATTACTTTCAAATACTCAACAAAATTATCATGAAAATTTTTTTCTTCCTTCCCCCCCACCCCACCTTAGAGATGGCTACCCTTAGACACAAATAGGTGTGTGTATTATACACACACACACACTCACATATATGCAAAATTATTCTATACATACTTCTATTTATCAATTCTTTCTTTGAATGCAGATAGTGTCTTTCTTCATATGTCCTTTATAGTTAATTTGGGTATTTATAATAGACAAAATAACTTCTTTATTCAAAGCTGTTTTTAAAACAATATTGCTGTTACTGTATACAGTGTTCTTATTATGTTCACTCTTTGGGTGTAATTCCAGATTGCTTTTCAAAATGGTTGGATCATTTTACAATTCCAAAACAATGAATTAGTGTCCCAATTTTTCCATTTCCTCTTCAACATTTGTCACTTTCCCCTTCTATCATTTTAACCAATCTGATAGGTATAAATATCTCAAGGTAGTCTACATTTCTCTAATCAATAATGATTTAGAACATTTTTATATAACTATAAATTGTTTTGATTTCCTCATTGGAAAACTGCCTTTTCATATCCTTTGACCATTTAGTAATTGGGGGATGACTCATATTCTTATAGATTTTTACAAAGTTCTAATTACTATTTGTTAATTTCCCTCCAGCTTACTTTTACTCACTATTTTCCTTTTCAGCTTCTCTTTTTACCCTATCCCTGTTACCTTATCTTTTCCCTTTACTCTCTTATTCTTATTTTACCCAATCCCCTAAAATTCCCACCTTTATCTCCTCCCCCCACCCTCCTAATTTTTATTCTATACACCCTTTTAAAAGTCCCTACCCACCCTGTCCCCCAGTTTTCTCACCTCTCTAGAAGTTCAGAAGACTTGTAAACCTTTTCAGATGTACACTTCATTTTTTCTTCAACCCAGATGAGAGTAAGGTTCCACAATTACCAGCCCTCCATCCCCACCTGTTTCCTCTGTATTAGTTCTTCCTTTCACACCCTGTTTTTATGAGCCTATCTTTTGCCCAATACTCTTTTCCTTTATAATGACAGGGCCAAATAATTCTTAAGTCTGACAGTGATCTCTTGGTATTTGAACTCTTTCTTTCTGGATATGTTTAATATTGTTTTCCATTGACCTATAAACTCTGAATTTTGCTCACAATATGCAGGGGAGTTTTCATTTTGGGGTTTCAAGAGGTGACCAGTAGATTCTTTTTTTTTAAAAAAATTTTTCCTCTAGCTCTAATAGTTTTTAGCAATTAATGACTTCTTGAAAAAAAATATCCAGGCTTTTTTTTTTGGTCATGGCTTTCAGGTAGTTAAGTAATTCTTGAATTTTTTTTTCCTCTTTTACCTGTTTTCCCCTTTACCTGAAAAGTTTTGTACATCTTTTACTAATCAATCAATTCTCCTTACAAGTCCTTTCTTTAGCGCTCTCATTTCTTTTCTCAAAAGATATCATTTCATTTACAATATGAATTTTAAAAAGTAAACTATTGTTTAAATTCTTCTAGGAATTTTAGTTGACCCAATGACCAGGTTATGTTTTTCTTTGACTGTATGCTTGTAGATGTGAGCTATTCCCTTCCTTTGGGTTTATATCTTAAGTATCCCTGGTTCCATAACAGCTTTTTATCATTGATTTATTTTCTTTTTTATTTATTCTTCCAGTGTTAGTTCCCAAGTAGGGACTCTGTGTTAAACCTAGATTCTGTGTACTCTGAAAAGAGTATCAGTACCTGGTTTGATCCTTTATCTGGGGCACTGTTGCTGTTTTCTCTGGGTGTTGAGTACTGTGTCTAATCATCGGTTTGAGCATTGCAAGCTTCTTGTCATGGTTTCAGTCTGGGTGACACAACTGCAGACTTATCCCTGGTTGGAATTCATATAGACTACTTCCAATGCCAGTCCCTTTCAGCCAACTGGAAGACTTTTCCTGGTTCAGAGCCACAGAACTACAAATTCACTCTTTGTCAAACCTCCTTGCCCTGGTTACTTAGCCATAAGCCTGAGCCTGGCTTTATGGGCTGACATCACAAATCCTCAGGTCAGAGCTAAGTAGATGCTGCTTGCTGCTATTCCTGCTTCTTGCCTAGTCTACAGCTCTAGGACCAATCTGAGCTGAATATGGGACTACTCCCTCAATCCATTCTGGATCTGCCACCCAGATCCTTGGTTAGGGAACACAGCTGCTATCTGTCTCCAACCCTTGCATCATACAGTTTTAGGCCCATCTTCACTGGATCCATGATGTTATTCTTTGCCCTGGTACACAGACCCACAGTCTCAATCCAGACCCTATATTGTAGGTTCTATGTGGAATAGCCCAACTGGATGCCCACCCCTGTGCCCATAGGTCTCTGCCTCTGATGATCTGGCATGGAAAAATGACTCTTAGTGTTTTTTTTCCCCCACTTTGGATTCCTGATCCCTACTTAATCTGGTGCTTTTCCTTAAACTTTGTGTCATTGTGGTAGAGGTGTGGATTGTACCACTTTATCCTACTCCAACTTCTTGTCAGAATACCCCACTCCCAAGAGTTTTAGAACCTGGAAGTTGATACAGGGTTATGGAAGTCATTCCTTTGAATTTTCTAAGAGTCATTCATTGTCATTCCTAGAAATGGAATCAGAGTTTAAACTTTTAGGAAAATATAGATCACAGTCCTTTGGGTAACATCTGTCCCCACATCATTTAAGTAAATATGGTATAATGTATAATATAAAATGTTCCAACCAATAATTAACTCCAGAATGAATATGACTTTTCTTCAGGTCTTTAATTAGATGTGTTGTTTTTATTATTTGTTATTTGTCGAGTACAACTGTTAATTAGAATATTAAGCTTCAAGGTAACACTATATTAACAATAATAATTAAGATTTTAAAAAAACAAAGCAAAAATAAATGGCTAGATTTTTGAAAAAAATTCTTTTCTTTGTTCTTGTTAGCATGAGGCCATTAAGAATTACAGATTGCTTACATTCCTTAACTAATTCTATTTATGTAGTAAAAAAGAAGAGAAACAGGTAAGCAAGAACTTGTTTGCAGAGTGTACATGGTGATTAGTATGTTTGGTTAGTATTTAACATGAGAAAATTCAAAAAATGATATTTAGAAGTCAATTGTAACTGATTACTTTTATGAACAAAAGTGAGTACATTGTAACAACATGAGTTTCAGTAGTGTTGTCCTGCTGATACTGCCAGGATCACAGATCTCCTGGGGTGCTGTCAGGAGCAGACAGAATGGCAATTTTACACATTATAAAATGGTCTGTAAGTGATCCATCTGTAAAGCTCAAAGAAAGCAATTGGCTGAAACATTGGCAATCCCTAGCCATTTGCAAAGCAATAAAATTAATCAAGTGATGATTCTGTTAATATAGTAGATATATAATGTGGCTTTCTTTTGTGAAAATTTGATAAAGGATGTAAAGAGAAGTCAGTCACACTTGTATAATAGTGTGGTTTTTTTTCTCTAAGTGATAGTGATTTATGGAAAAATGCCTAACGAAGTACACTGCATCTTTGGAGAGAAATGACCAAGTTCATGTAATGACATTTTCTACCATCTCTCTTTGAGGTTCTAAGTTACTTAGCTGGGAGAAGACTGTGTTGATGGTCACAGTGCTAGTATGCACTCACAAAATATATTCTGCATATATAGAGGTGAAAATATTCTTTAAAATGATTTCTTGGGAAAAAATATATAGAGAAGAACAGAATGCTAAGAGTAAGAAACTATGGATCTAGTCTTGGCTATACCATTGAGTGGTTGTATGACTTTAGAATATCACATCACCTGTCTTGATCTCAGTTTCTTTCTTTTTAACTGGCATGGTGAGACATACCTTATTGGCCAAAGGCCAATAGCTCCTACCCAGCTATTACATTTTTATTGGAGAATCATAGAATCTCAGAGTTAGAAAGGATTGTATCATGAATCTCATCTTACAGTATCTCCAGCAAGCATGGATTAAGTCTTCTGAATAGAAACCTTTACCAAGGGGACTCAATACTCAAGGAGATAATCCATCTCACTTTTGGAAAACTTTAATTGAGAAATTTTTCTTTACATTGAGCTAAATTCTGCCTCCCTGTAACTTACACCTTTTAGTCTTATCCTTCCACATAACAATTTTAATATATTTAAAAGTTCCTATTATAACCTTGTTACATTTTCTCTCCATTTCCTTTAACCAACCAATGTTCCTATGACTCTGTTTCCAGTCTCCTTGTCATCTTGGTTATTCTGTGGATATGCTCCAGCATTTCAATGCCTCTTCCAAAGTGGACACCCCAAACTTCACACAGTATTCTAGATGGAGTCTCATCTGGGTCCCACACAATGGAGTTATCTCTTTTCTTGCTCTGAACACAATGCTTGTGTTAATGGAGACTAAAATCACATTTGTTTTTCTTTTCTTTTCTTTTTTTTTTCTATTTTCACAGTATCAATAGTAGTCTGAGACCAACTACTTGGAAGCTTACCTGTGCCCCTATTTAAAGACCCAGGCTCCACAGCTGGAAAAGCACAGTTCTAGAGATGAAGCCAGTATATTTTCTTTTGAAGACAGTCTAGTAAATGTATTTAGTCTTGCCAAGAAAATTCCCAGGAGATGAAATGCATATTCAATGTGGATAAATAATTTGAAATTCATCCATGCATATAAGACAAATAAATTACTGAACTGGGTTCATTGAAGAATAAGAAAGTGGACACTGCAACTTGTTTTGGGTCATTTCTGACAGTTGAATTTTGGCCCTGAGCTATAAAATTATGTAGTCATAGTTAAGACTGCAACAGCTATTAGATTTCAATATATTTATAAAATGTTGAGAAGAATTAGTTAATTAATTTTAACATTGTTATAATTTCCTTAATGGTGTTCAAAAATAACTGTCTGTGATTAATCATGATCAGAATTTTTATCAGTCACAATCTAATATATTTTCCAGCAAAAGAGGAAGAATTTATTGCACATTAAAATTACTTTGTTTGAATTCTTTAATTGTCGATCTTAATCTTGTTTGAAAATGCAATCTTGATCCATTCATGCAAAGTTAGAGCTTCTTCTCAAAAAACATTAACAAACTTGCCTTGCTTTCTTTACTTTTTCTGTGACATGATATCATTTAATTTCAGTGGCTTTAATGAATAATTGTTTTCAACAATTTCTGGGAGTTGCAGTCAGCAATATTTCATTCCCGAATAAAAGCTAATGATCCATAAATTCTTAATGCCATATTTTTATAGCCAGTAAATTAGTGTTTAATGGGTTCAATAAGTTCTGTGATGTATGTCATTAATTGTTAATGGTGTTTTAACTAGATAATTGTTATGAAGGGCTGTTTATCATCACCACTGGAGGATGACTGATCCACACAATCTGTTCTGCCTCATCCTGCTGAACTATTTTATCTGGCATCAGGTACCAAGAGTAGACCAGCAGCCTGGGTAGCAAAGATTAAATATAAAATTTCTTTATTTTTCCCATTATTTCTAGACCATAAGAGAACTGGGACATACCAAGTACCAGCTTTGAGTATGAATGATCTAAACTCAAAATTATCTAAACCTCAGCCTTGAGAATCCAAGGATTTGGACACTCAAAAAAGACAAATGTTAATTACCTAATGTAGTGTCTGCCTCCACAGTATAGTGGTCTATGCTTTCAATTTTGACTCCTCCAAACATAGGTTAGGTATTCAGTTTCATGGCTGAAGTTAGGAAGTATAAGGATACAGGATCTAGAAGTCTTCTAAGGAGATGGTGGAATGAAGAAGTGGTCCATGTGGATTTTTGAATCTCAGTGGTGTCTTAGATTTAGAGAAAGGCAATGTGGTGCACCAGAAGGGAGTCTGAGGACCAGAGTTCTAGTCTTAGTACTGTCACGAACTAGCAAGTCACTTAAAATCTCTGTTTTATAAAGTCATGGAGTCATAAATAAGATCATAGAGTAATTGAACCGTAGAATTAAAAGGTGCCTCACAGGTCATGAAGTATAAGTGCTTCATGGTACAGATGAGGAAAAGTGAAGTGGCAGAGAGATGGGAAGAAAGAGAGCTAAGATTCAAACTCAGGTTCATTGACCTAGTATTCTTTCCACTGTACCATGCTGCCCACTTCATGCCACAATTGATCTCCAAAAGCCCTCTCAGATCTTTAGTTTTATGATCCTTTTAATCTTCTTTAAGATCCCTTTGATCTCCTTTTAAAATCATCAAAACACAACATAAGCACCCCAAACCCTCTGTCTAATTAGATTCCCTCTATGACACCCAATTATTATAGTGCTCTGAGGGAACACATATATCTCTCTATATAAATATATATATCTATATATATAAATAGTTTGTCCTTTTTTAGTCCTTTATGATTTTCCATTCATGCTTACCTTTTGCCTCTTAGATATTCTCACTTCCTCCTTCTATTAATACCTATATTATTAAGCTAAGAGAATAACAGTGTAAACAGTCTTTGAGGTCCCTCACTGACAGATTTCTCTCATAAAATAAGAAATTGATCCTAGGCCCCAGCTTTTTATGAAATTCACTGCTTGATTTCTCTTCGGTATTCCCCATTCAGGGACAGCTAAGTGGTGCAGTGGATATAGATAGCACTGCCCTTAGAATCAGGGAGACTCATCTTCATGAATTCAAATCTGGCCTCAGACACTTACTAGCTGTGTAATTCTGTTTGCCTCAGTTTCGTCATTTGTAAAGTGAGCTAGAGAAGGAAATGGCAAACTACTCCAGTACCTTTGCCAAGAGACACCCATAGGCGTTCATGAAGAGCTGCACATGACTGAAAAATGACTGAACAAAAGCAAATTCTCATTCATTCTAAGTCATCTGTATATTACATTGATTTTTCTGCCTTAACTATAAAGGCAAAGAATCTAAAAGCTTCCAAATGAGATAGTGGATGAAGAAAACCAGAAAATTCATTCACCTAGGTTTTCTAGTCACTTTAAGGGATAGATATTAAGTTATATGTATTCTATCATTGAACAGTCACATTTTGGTTCATGAAGACTATTTCCCATTCGTCTTTGTATCTCTAGAGTCTAGAATGGTGCCTGACATGTAGCAGTCACTTAAGAAGTACTTTCTTTCATAATCAATTGACTCCAAAGTTTTTTTAGACCTCTCAATGATCTGATGGAGAAAGCTGCCAAGGATGATTCCCTTCCATTTTTGGAAAAATTGAAATTGATTCGAAGGGCCAAGAATTGGTCCTTTATCAAGTCTTTTTCCCTCCCCTTTCAGATCCCAGCCATATTAATGGACCTAGTATTTGATACTTCAAAGGGATCTGGGATTTCAGCAGTGTGATTTAGATCCATCTGAGGGTTTACAGACCACTAAAAACTCATATGGCTTGCAGAAATTATGTGATACCTGTGCACATCACAACCCTCTCATTCCTTTTCATCCTATGTGATTTTTGTCATGTCCTTCTCAAAATCTTCCATAGAGATTCTACCCAACATTGGAGACCTTGCTCTACATCTTTTAATATTTTGATACTACTATAACCCTTCAGCTTTCCATGTGTCATCTTTTATTCTGGATATTTGACTATGGACTGTGACTGATGCCTCTTTTTCCAGGCATAAATATCATAGATAACATTTTTAGACCACTCTTCATTTGGAATTCTGTTATCCTCCTTCTACCAAATGAAAGAGAAAAACAGATCAAGATCAGGTGTGTTCATAGCAGTGCCAAAACTGAACACAGTATGTTGCTAACCTCCTTCTGGGTTCCTTACTATGGAGCCTCACCTGGATGATCTGTAGACTCCTCTGATATACACAAATTAGGTGAAATATTTTGAGTGTGAGAGCTGCACAGACCATGAGGTGAACCCCTGTCCATGAGGACAGAACCTCTAATAATATCAGATCCAGTAAAAATTAACAAAGGCCAGTAGACAATAAAATGAACTACTTGTGGGTTCCAGTTTTCAGTAACACAATGGTCTTTTCAACCAGACATAGAAAATAATAATGACAGTAGGCAGATCTGTGAATATGAAGAAAATAATAATAATAATACTTAAGATTTCTAAGTACCCTAAAAGCTTCTTGTTCTTTACTTTCTTTGTATTTAATTTAAATGTCCACTACAGCATTATAAATGTAGTGGAAATTTAAAAAAATATTTATTGAATGAGTGAATTGTTGAGTTTTTGACATAATCATAGAATTTTTAAACTAAAAGTAGCCTTGGATATTATTTACTACAACAGCTTCATTTTGCAAATCAACAAACTGAGACCCAGAGGGAAGTTACTTGCTCTGCGTCTAGACCCAGGACAAGAATCCAGAGTTCTCTCTTAGTCTATGCCTTTCAATATTCCATTCTATGAATAAATGAAATAACACCTGAGATACCAAGGATATTGATTACCTTGTACCTGGTATCTAAAGAAGTGTCCACCAACATTTTTTAATTTTATTAATTTTTTTTGCTTTTATATCACCTAATTTTCTGTTTCCATTCCTCTCTCTCCCCATAAAAAACCAACTCATAAAACAAAGAATATTTTTAAAAGAAAAGAAAAAGAAGAGAAAAATAATTATTAAAACCAATCAATACATTAAAAAAACTGAAAATACATGCAATATTCTACAATTATTTTCCTCCCAACTCTGGAAAAGGGATATCTTCTCATATCTCTTCTTTATAATTTTGCAACATTCACTTTAGATTGATTTGTTGTAGTTGCTCTTTCCATCTACATTGTTTTAGTTATTTTATATATTTTTTCCTTCTCCCTACTTCAATCTGCATCAGTTTATATGTCTTTCCATTCTTCTCTGCATTCATTATATTTGTCTTATCCTACATTATAATAATATTCCATTATATTTATGTACCACAATTTGTTTAGTCATTTCCCAATCTCTGCTAAAATTTCCAAAGTTCAATTAAATCTAATCTATTCCTCCTATTTGAATATTTTTATTAATTTTTTCAATCAAAAAATTTCTTCTCTCCTTCCTGTAACCCCATCCCCAAAATTCAGAAAGAAACAAAAACAAAACTTTTGTTACAAACATGTATAGTTAATCAAAACAAATTTCCACATTGGCCATGTTAAAGAAAAAAGTTCTTAATCTACACTCTGCATCCATCAATCTCTATCAGCAGAATGGTTTTCACCCTGAATTCTCTGAAATTGTGGTTGGTCATTGCATTTGTCAGAGTTACTAAATCTTTTTTTTTTCTGCTACATAAAACATTTTATTTCTTTTAAAAATTAAAGAAGTTTATTGATGTTTTTAATAGCCATTTCTAGAATAAAACATCACCTTTTAGGCCATTCTCAAACTATTGTTAAGTCAATTAAGTGGTAGCAGCGGAGAAATGCAAAGTCAAAACACCACACAAATCTGAAGTTTAAGAAAAGGCAAACTTTAGTCATGGTACAAATGAATGAAATCAGAGTACCCAGATAGCTCCTGCACCTAAAGGATGTGGTTTTATGGGGAAACAATTTTATTAGAAGGAACGTTTAATGTACAACATACTTGGGGGTCTCTAAGTGGTGATGACACTAATGACTACTCTGAGGCTCAAGGATCACCTGCGTGGTGAAGGTATTTCTTATGTTAAAAAAAAAATCAGCATTTATAAGCATTTTGAACATGGCCAAAACATGTAGAGGTGACCTAACTACAATTATGTAGACAGTGCTAAACAGAGAATCCTTTGTTTTGGAACTTTTGTAAAAAGGGGTAAATCTTTCAAAATTGTTTGTCTTTACAATATTGTCAGTGTATAAACCATTCCCTGGTTCTGCTCACTTCATTCAGCATCAAGTTCACAAAAACCTTCCCAGGTTTTTTCTGAAACCATCCTCATCCTCATTTCTCACAGCAAAAAAATATTCCAACATAGTTAGGTACTATAACTTGTACAGTTATTCCCATAACTAGTAAACACCCCCTCAGTTTCCAATTCTTTGCCATTGCAAAAAGAACTGTTATAAATATCTTTGTTTGTCCTTAGTTAGAATTTGTTTTGCTTAGGACTGCCTTAACTTACCCTCCCTTTTATTCCCACCCCTGCCTTCTCCCCTTTTCCTCTTGTTTCTCTGTTTAGCTAAATGTATTTTTGTACCCACACATGTGTTTTCCCATCTTTTAACCAATTCAGATGAGAGTCTCAAATTTCAGCTGTTCTTCCATTCCTTCTTCCTTGTTTACATAGATTTCTACTTGAGCACCCTTATTATATAAGATAATCTCTCCTATCCTTCCCTCCCCATCTGCTCCTCTTCCCCTCCTCTTTCATTCTTCTTTTAAGACCATCAAAACATAACAGAACCATTCCAAGTCCTCTATCTAATTAGCCTCCTTCTATGACCCCTGATGATTATAGGGTTCTGAGAGAACACATATATCATCTCCCTATATTAGAATGTAAATAGTTTATCCCTTTTTAATCCTTAATGATTGTTCACTCATGTTTACTTTTTTAATATTCTCTTGACTCTTGTGTTTGCACTTTAAAGTTTCTCTGCAGCTCTGATCTTTTCATTAGGAATGCTTGAAAGTCCTTTATTTCACTAATGATCCATTTTCCCCTTGAAAGATTATGCTCAGTTTTGCAGATAAAGTTATTCTTGATTATAAGTCTATATTCTTTGCCTTCTGGAATATCATATTTCAAGCTATCCACTCCTAGTGATGGCCAATGAATCTTGTGTGACTTGACTGTGGCTCCTTGGTAGTTGAGTTCTTTATTTCTGGCTGCAAAGCAGTAATTTTTTCTTTGAGCAAGAAACTCTGAATTTGAGCTATCTTGTTCCTAGGAGTTCTGTTCTTGGAGTTTCTTTCAGGAGGTGGCCTGTGGATTCTTTCTATTTCCACTTTTCCCTTTGGTTTAATAGATCTGGGCAGTTTTCTTTCATGATTTCTTGAAAAATGATGCCTATGCCTTTTTGGTCCTGGCTTTCATGTAGTTCAATGATTTTAAATTATCTTTCCTCCATTTGTTTTTCAGGTCAGTTGTTTTTACTCAAAGATTTAACTTGTTCTGCTTGGTCCCAGAGTGCAGAATTAAGAGCAGCAAGTAAAGTTTGCAAAGGGGCAGGTTTTAGCTCAAGGTAAGGGTGAAAGTTCCAATAATTAGAGCTACTCGGAAGTAGATAGGGTTGCTTCAGGGACTAGTGAGTTTCTCTTCAATGAGGGTCTTCAATCAAAGGCTGAAAATGCTTATCAAGTAAGTTGTAGAGGAGATTTTATAAAGGCATTGATTTGGCCTGTATGGTATCAGTGATCCCTTCCAACTCTGAAGTTATCTGACTCTGTTTTATACTTTAAAAAGTTTCAGAAATCATTTTGGCTGAACTTTCAGGATTTACAGAACATTTGGGTACAGCATCATGAAAATTTACCAAGTCTAATCCAAGGGGATACTTATAGTTTGCTTTTACCACCCAACCCAAGGCATGATTTGAATGATGGGTTATTTCATTCACTTCATACCTTTTTATTTGCAAGAGGTTAGAGATCTTCCCAGAATGAAGTGACGCAGACATTGAAAAGCAATAAGTGAGCTGTGACTTGTATGACACACACTTGAATAAAGATATAGAATCAAGAAATAAACCAAGCTATAATGTCCATGCTAATGTAAGTGAAATATTTCTAAGACCAACAATGTATTCATAAATTTTTGAAAGGCAGTTTACAGTGTGATCAATGTGAAAACACTGTCATTATGTAGTATCTAATTAGTGCTAGTGTAACAAAAATAAGATACCAAAGAACAGACACCCTGTAACTCAGACAACAATTACAGGTACTACAGTTTAAATCAGGACAGATTCAATAAAGATAGACTCACAGCCAGGAAAACAAACCCATCATGTTAAGAAAAAAAGAAGATAAAGGAAGTTGTTATGGATTCCTTAGAATCAGTGGGAAGGAAAATCTGTAAAGCAGGTAAATAAATATAAACCACAGTGCCCATAATATACCACTCCTTGAACATGCATATATTTTCCAGAGTATCTCAATTCACTATGAAGATTGTATGAAATTAGAATTTATGTAAATAATCATTACTGCCTATAGAAATTGAAGAGGCCAAAGATACAAGGAACTGACTACTATCTAACAGTAGTAATGCTAATAATAACACTAGTAATAATAACCATAATAATGATAAATACTTAACCTTTGTTGGACACACTGATGTTCATCTCCCAGAGCTTCACACATATTAACTACTAATCTTTTCTCATTCATATTCTGTAGACTAGAGCTATGAAAAGGACAGGCTTGAGAAGCTCTATCAAACTGGGTAAAGAAAAATTGTTGTTTTTTTTTTTTAATCTTTTCTTCCTCTTACCCTGAGGTAATAGATTTTGATTCCTCTTCAAACTTAACTAAAAAAAAAAAAAGAATTACAAGAAGCTCCTTAATTAACTAATTATGATTATCAGTGAAACGGGATTGCTAAGGGCTTCCATCAAGGTAAATAAGAACAATGAAATGCTGCTGCCCCTTTTTCTTTTTCTAGACACCCCCTCTTTCAATGGAGAAAGAATCTAATGCCATGTAAAGAGAGAAAGAGAGAGAGAAGAAGGAAAGAAGTGGAGGAAATATGAGAGGGAAAAGAGAGAAGGAAGGGAGACAGAGAGAAATGGAAAAGAGAGAGAAAGGGAGAGAAGAAGAGAGGAGAGAGGAGAGGAGAAAAGGGGAAAGAAAGAAAGGGAAAGAAAGAGAGAGAGAGGGTGAAGGAGAGTGAAAGGAAAATGGAGAGGGAAAGAAAAAGGGAGGGAGAAAGAGAAAGAGAAAGGAAGAGAGAGATAGAGATATTCCAAAAAGAATTTTTGCAGAAAACTCGTGGGAAGGGTGCAAATAAAAGATTATATTGTTTCTAGAAAGATTTTTGACAGAATTGTTCCTATTTTACATGTAAAGAAAATCACTGATATATATACTTGCATTCATAAGTAGTGACAAAACATATGCATAACATATGCATTTTTGCTCATTTGAAATCACAGCAGACCAAAATAAGATAGAGACTAGGTGGCCCCTTGATAGTGGAGAGATAGCTCACTAGCAAAAGTGCCCAACCTAAAATAAAGGAAAAATTGAGCTCAAATCCTATCTCTTCTTTAAGCCTCAGATTTCTCATATGTAAAATGGGGATAATAATCCTTGTAGCATCTACTTAACAATGTCGTTGTGAGGAAAATTCATTGCCACTCTTGCTGTATAAATGCAAGATGATTATTATTTAGAGCGTCCCAAAAGTCATAGTGCAGTTTAAATTTATTGAAACCTAAATTGTAATAAGACTTTTAGAATACCCTGTGTTGCCAGGAAATGTTGATTCTGCCTTCCTTTAAAGAGAGAACAATTTGGAAGGTATCATTTTGTATCTTAACCAAATGGAATCAAACTTCTGCTAGTCCCAAACTTTCTATTATGACCACTGCACAGAGAAAGCATGGCCATGGTTGTTGTTATCTAGGAGAAAGGAAACATGATCCCTATTCTCCCTAGGGTAATGCCTTGCAGTAAAATCCCAGTCACTTTCAGTTACTAAAATATGGTGATAGTAATAATGATGAGAAACATTTAGTGAGTTCTAGTCTTAGACATTTCCCTAATTATGTGTCTACTTGAGACAAATCAGCTAACTTATTTCTTAAAATGTACTAATAATCATTTTTGCCATTTGTTTAAATTCAGCAAGCATCCATTAAGCACCCAGGAGCTGGATATACTAAGATTTTTTTTTAAATAGTCCCACACTCAAGGTGCTTACATCCTAATGGTGGGAAAGAACACGTATATACATAAGTAAGTAACATGTTAGCTATTAACAAAGTAATTTCAGGAGGGAGAAACACTTACAACAGAGTGAATGGGGGGGATGGGAAAGGGAGAAATTAAGAGTTGTCACTTAAGCTGGGCCCTAAAGTAAGGTAGGGATTCCAAGAGTTGTGGGTGAAGAGGGACCACATTCAAATCATGGAAGATAACCTCTGCAAAGACATGCAGGAGACAGAATGTCACATATGGGGAAGAGCAAGTGCAGACTTTATTAGTATGTAGATTGTATGAGGAGCATAATGAGGAATGAGTATGAAAGGTAGATTGGATATTGTGAAGGTTTTAAATGCTGAATGGAGCAGTTTGTATTCTATCCTAAGGGCAATAGAGAGACACTAAAAACTTCTTGAGCAGGGGAATGATGTAGCCTCATTTGTGCTTTATGAATATCAATGTGGTAGTTGTGGGATGGTGGATTAGAGAGGGGAGATACTATACATAGGCAGACAAATTAAGAGGCTATTACATTAATTGCAGTGAGAAATGATGTGGGCTTGAAGGAGAACAGTTTCTGGGTGGATATATGAAAGGAAACAAGTATGAGAGACATTGTACAGGTAAGACCAACAAAACTTAGCAACTGATTAAATATAGGGTGTTAGGGGAAGTCAAGAGTGACTCCTAGATTTCAAACCTGAGTTACTGGAAGGACGATGGTACCCTTGACTGAAATAAAAGAAGGTAGGAAGTGGTGTGAGTTTAGGAAAGACAGTAGCTCTATTTTAGACGTATTTTGTTTGAAGTGTCTCTAGGATACCCATATGGAGATAAGGTATGTGAGAATTAGCTCTGAAAAACACCTGAATGTGTAAATCATTTCAAAAATACATTTTGGGGGCAGCTAGGTGGCGCAGTGGATACAGCAACGGCCCTGAAGTCAGGAGGACCTGAGTTCCAATCCGACCTCAGACCAAACACTTGACACTTACTGGTTGTGTGACCCTGGGCAAGTCACTTAAACCCAATTGCCAATAAACAAATAAATAAATAAAACTTAAAAAAATACATTTCATAAATCAACGTATTTAAAAAATGACTGACTAGTTTCTTTACTAGCATTCGAAGCTCCCTCTACTTGTTCTTATTTTACACTAAAACATTAGCCTATGTCCTAACGTCATAGCCCCTCCTGAAGTAAATCTTCATGTCACAGTGAACGCCAGTGCCAGACCTGAAGTCAGGAAGATTCAACTTCATGAGTTCAAATCTGGCCTTAGACACTTAGTAGCTGTGTGACCCTGGGCAAGTCACTTAATCTTGTTTGCCTAAGTTTCCTCTTCTGTAAAATGAGTTGGAGAAGGAAATGGCAAACCACTCCAGTATCTTTGCCAAGAAAATCCCAAATGGGATTACAGAGTAATACACTGCAGGAGACTACTGAACAAGAAAAACTGTTGCAAAGAGCAAGAAGTCTTTTTGTGTGAAAGTAAAGATTTAAATCAGCAGTTAAAGAATGTAATATGTTATTGCTATAAAAGAAGAATGGCAGCTTGGTGGTGCAGTAGATAGAGTGCTGGGCCTGAAGTCAGGAAGACTCATCTTCTGAGTTCAAATCGTGCCTCAGACACCTAGTAGCTGTGTGACCCTGAGTAAGTCACTTAACTTTGTTTGCCTAAGTTTCCTCCTCTGTAAAATGATCTGGAGAAGGAAATAGCAAACCACTCCAATATCTTTGCCAAGAAAACCCAAATGGGGTCATCAAGTTGGACATGATTGAAAATGGTTGAAACACAACAACAAATAGATGAACATTTTGATTCCTGAAATAAGTAGAAAGAGAACTTTGTTTTAATAAAAAATTGCTGAAATATGTCTACAAAGAAGCATAGATTTCGGGTGGGTTTTGAGTAGTTATGGACAGAAAATTAAATGTGACATACATGTAAACATTCATATAACCTTGTAAAAAGTGTAGGATTATGCCTTGCTTGTGAATTTTGATGGCTTAAAAATGGCACAAAAAAAGAGTTGGTTTTTTTCCTTTTGTTTACTAAAAGCTTGAAAACATAAGAGTACAAAGAAGCACAAAATGGATTGGATTTGGGTACAGTTGTTTTATTAAGAAGGTAAAACTTTAAAAAATGAGAAATCTTATCACTAATTGGAAATTGAGGTGTGATTTTAAAAGGTCTACCCATTTCACAAGGGAAGTTTGGGGAGTTGTTTACCTTTTAAGTGAAAGTTGAGGCAGAAGGACTGATTTAAACCATTGAAAAGTATAGAGAGGTAGTAGAGGAGGCTGAAATTCGTGTTGAAGAATGGCAGTTTGTGGGAGTTATTTGAAGAGATCAGAGCAAGAGCAATACGTTGACAAGAATGTTTTGGATGCTAGTTACTGATTGGTTGAAGAAGACAACAGCTTCAGCTATTTCCTCTGCAGACCCACCTAAAGCTTGAGAAGGGAAGCTTCTTGGGAGTATATATATTGCTGTCTTTTGCCCCCTCTTATTTAAGAAGAAAAAAAAAAGGAAAATACAGGCACTGCAGTTGTTTTCCTGCATGAAAAGAGCCTGATGGGGCTGATTTTCCTTGTTCAAAGAATCCACCTGAGCTATTTGCTGTGAGCTCTGTTCTGACTGGATAATACAGTACCTTTAGGCACTCACTAGCTCTATGACCATGGACGAGTTACTATATCTCTAAACCCCCATTTCTTCATGTAAAATGAGGATAATAATAGTATCTATCCCATGGGGTTGCTGTAAAGATCTAATAAGTCAATGCATATAAAGTGTTTTACAAATCTCAAAGTACTATATAAATGTTAGCTACTACAACTATCATGATCATTGTTAAATAATTGGTTATATTTAAGATTCCGAGTTGTCCATGTTATGGTGGTTGGTTTATATAAGTGGAAACACATCAGTGGGGCTCAGGAATGGCTATAGTGGTAAATAGGAAGAGTATATTTCTTTCAACAGGGTTACCACTATGGTTACATTTGGGTATAATCCAGTAGTTGTGGTCATCCACCTTTGGGAACCTGTATCTGTCAGGGTGAGACCATGCTGGAGTGAGTGAGCTAGCCTGGAGAGTTAGAAGATTATGCGTCCTTTGATATTGTTGGTGTCCGTGTAAAGGGCAATATCTTAAGTACCCTACAATTTGTCATACCTGGTGAGGGTAGCTACCATACCTCCTGTGCTGTTAGTAAATATCAGTCACATCCAGATTCAAATGGAAATACAAAAATAAATCCTTAAAACATATAAAGTAGCTTCTCTTCTATTTTGGATTTTCCATGACTCTAATCTCACCCTTTAGTAGGAACACTCAAGTACGGTATTCCATATTCACACGAATATATCTGTAATCTCCTTGTTATGAGTGTTCCCTCTAACTACGCAGATTATAGCCCATCAATGCTTGTCCATCCTATGTAACTTAATTCAGGAGATCTGCACTATATATTGGGGGCCTTCCTCAACTTCTCTTGACTTTACAAAGTTACCCCTGGATGATATGAAGTACCAAATGGCCACCCTTTGCTCTTATCTCATGAACACAGGACCATAGGACTCTAAATCTACATCTAGAAAGTCAGAGTCTATCTACTCCCACCCCCTCTTTTAATAGATAAGGAAATGAAAGCCCACAGAAGTTGCATAACTCACCCAAGTTCGCACATAGATAATATATTATGAGGCAGGATTTAAACCCAAGCCCTAATTTTAGAGTAAGTGCTCTTCCTATTGCACCAACCAACCCATTTTTTTTTTTTGCTTGTACATTTCTTTGAGGAATGATAAATAATTTAAACAATCTACAGAACATCATTTTATGGCTTACAACAAAATAATATTATCTTCCATTGAAATATAAAAAGCATAATGAAAAAGTTAAAAGGACCTTTCTGCCCAAGCTACAATACCTTTAAATTGCAGATATTACTTTATACACCAGGTATTGGAGGGGAAGGAAGCAGCTAAAAAATAAATATTGAAAAACAAAACAAAACCTTAAACACAAAAAAGAAAGAAAGAAAAAGAACTATCTACAACACCCCAACAACAACAACAACAACAACAATAACAACAAAAACCTCCAGTCCTAATTCTCATTCTTATCCTTTATAACTGTATAAAGTGGGGAAAAAACAACATGTGGTTTGTTGTGGCATGATTCAAAGGCCTGAACTCTAATTACCGAAGTAATTAGAATAAAAAGAACATGTTGCTTGCTCCACAAGGGGCAAGAATCTCCTTCTATGTAACTCTCTAGGAGACTGTGTGTTCAAGAATTCCCATGGAGTTGCATGGGAGGAGGAACTGGTCCCATGCAGTGTCACCAACATAGTCTTTAGTTTGCCCTATGTAATTTTGTGCTACTGTTTTGAATGCACTAACAAGACAAATTATTTTTAGCTACATCAGCTCGAGGATCAGATTGCCACCACACTTGTGCTGTTTGATTTATGAAGGTTCTTGATTATGACCAAAGGACCACATTTTGCCATATTTGTAGTGGAATGTGGAATAGTCTGCCCATGGTATCACAAGGCCCCAACCTTACTTCATAACTGTTTCTCCCCCAAACTCAACATTTCAGCATTAAAAATTTTTGAGAACTCAAGGGAACAACAGAATTAGCAAACAGCCAACACAAGTATATGTGGGGAGGTAGGGAGGGGGAGAAGGCAGAAGGGGGAGCTATAATATTCCCTTTTTAGATCTCTCCTAGTGCCAGAGAATTAAAGGGGAAAAAATCCTTTAAGTTTTAGGTTACGTAACGTAAGTAGATAGCATTTAAGAATGTGATTGATTCCATATATCTTCATAGGACCAGAAATTTAGAATTGGACAAGACCTCAGAGGCCTAGTCCAATCCCCTCGTGAGGATTTGAGGCTCTGAGAGATCATAGGATCTTAAGATCATTGGGTTAGAGCAGGATGAGACCTCAGAATCCATCTCGTTCAATCACTTCATTTTACATCTGAGGAAACTGAGGTACAGATAGGGGAAACAGGTCTAACAGACACTAAAAAATAGAGCTAGATTTTGAACCCATATGCTTTGACTCTAAATCCAGTATCATTTCCACTGTACCATTATCCACATGTGTGATTGATTATATCCACATGACCTGACATAGTATACAACTTAGGCCACCTCAAATACTATGCAGATATGTAGTAATTGAAGGGGTGATCTTGTATTGTCTTCATTAGAACATTGTTGGACCTAGCCAGACTGAAGGAAAAGCATTGTTCCTTCTCATCATTTCTCAGATTTTCTCACAGATCTTAGAATCAATAGGGCATTTGCAAAAGGGTCTGCTATCCTAGCTAATCATTCAGCTGTTTCTAGTTCTTGCTTATTCTGGACATGCGATGTTAGACTGACTGCCTTCAAAATGTAGGAAGCCTGAGAACTCTCAAATTCAGGTCTACTCAGTCAAAAGTTAAATAGTAAGGATGTAGATATGAAAGACTCGGGAAGCAAGAATGGAATGCATAAGTATTTAGGATTTAGGGACTCTCTTGTTTTCCTGATAACTAACAAGATTTTCTTTTCTGTATCCAACATCCTCCCCAAAAATAACTGCTTCCTTATCCTAAATCAGTTGGGTAGCTCAGTACTTGTTTGTGTTTTTAAGATAATTCTTTTCAGACATCTTAATGTGCCCAACCTTACAATGTAGCATAAACCCCCATCCTAGGAAACAGGATCGTAGATTTAGAGCTAGAAAGAATCTTAAAGTCTAAACCCTGCCCACTCATTTTACATTAGCAGGAACTGAGGCCCAAAGGCTTTAACTAACTTGCCCAAAATCACTTGGATAGTGACAGAGCCATGGTTTGAATCCTTTCTTCTTGATTCCAACTACAGTATTCTCTCTACCATTGCTAATTGCAAGACAAATACTTGAATGGTATCATAATTATTTTATTGCTAGACTTCTAACATAGGACTCCGGTGTTAGGATATAAGGTCCTTCATGGCACAAACTAGTTTATCTTTGATTTTTTTGTCTCTTGTGGGTAGTACTGTGCCTTGCATAAAGTAAGCCTTTAATAAATGTGTAGGGGTGTCTCCTTTCTCCTCTTACATCCTAGTTGCTGCCATTCCTTATACATATTCCCTATTGTAGATGATTCCTGTCATTGAACCAGTCCCTGTCAGTCTCTGTGAGCCTGTTCAACAGGGTGCAGTTTCATGATGAACTGGCAAGTTAAGGTGCTTGAGTAGACATCACCCTTCTTCCTCATCTGCTCCATAGTGTTTGGAGAGAGAACCCTCTATCATCTCTAGAATCTGAAGAATGAGGGAACCAGTCAAGTGCTACTTCTTCTGTCCTATGTCTAACAAAGTCCCCCCAATTTGTCCTCTAATTTCTGCAGTTCAGAGTCATCTTCTGCTAAGGTAGGAGGCTTCTACAACTGCTACCACTCCCCACTTTTTCTTTCTCATTTAATTCAGTGCTGTAGCTCCCTATTGCCTATATTCCTCTGTCTTCTCACTGCATGGTATATTCTGAAACCTTATATTCTATCAATAACAAATTCCTCATCATCCTAGATGTTTTCCTTTCACATTCTATCTTAAATCATATAAACTTGGCTTTCACTAGCCCCTACTGCCTCCCAAAACACAAACTCCCTATATAAGGCTGTCCACAATATGTCTCCAATCTTATTTCCTGGTACTTTTTTCTGAATGTCCAATTCTGGATCTCATCCTGCCTTCTTAAGCATCTGTGCTGGGGTGAACAAGGGAGAGAGACAGAGTCAAACAGAGTCCTGGGTTTTATGTGAAACCCATCCATCCAAGCAACACTTATTCAGGAGGAGTAATCACACTTATGGGATGTCATGGTCACAGGAGAAGAGGGAGACACGTGACTTAGCCTTCTGAATAGAAGAGGGGGAATTTCCTGGAAAATATCAGGTTGCTTCAGAGTTCCTAGATGCAAACATCTAGACAAAAATGACAGAGTTACTGGACAGTACCACCCTCTTGAAGAATAAAGAATCAAGGGGCAGCGAGGTGGCAAAGTGGATAGAGTCCCAGCCCTGGAGTCAGGAGGACCTGAGTTCAGATCTGACCCCAGACGCTTGACACTTACTGGCTATGTGACCCTGGGCAAGTCACTTAACCCCATTGCCTAGCAAAAACAAGCAAACAAAAAAGAATAAAGAATCAATCATCTGTCCCTAGAACCAGAGGAGCAGCAAGAACCTGAGACACAGTCTGGGGCAGTTTGCTTTCAGATACAACCATGAGTTAGTTGGAAGGGGCCCATCTGATGGAGAGAAAGGAGATTGCTTCTCTAGCGACCTCAAGTATTTTTCCCTTCCAGACAGAATACTAAACACTGCCGCTGCCTCCCCAGGGGTCTGGTTGACCTTGTTTTTGCAATCGTTTATATAACTCTATCCTCTCCTGGAGTCACATAGTTAAAAGACCCCAAAATTGCTTTTCCAAAACCGCCATTAGCACTTCTCCCTTGAGACACATGTTCATTCTTAGTTCTACTCTGATTCTCTTGTTCTAACTGTAACTCTGGCAGAATTTCCTGCCCTGAATTGTATAAACCTAGCACAAAGGGGTAGCTATGAGCTGTAGTACCTTGAGCCCATTAAATCAATGGGGATAGTGAAAGCTGTCACTCATCCTCAAAGAAGTTCAAACAATTGGACCAGTACCTAAGCCCATTAGGTGTCCTCGATGAATTAATGATGGGAATTTCCACATCCTTCATAAGAGGTAATCAAAGTTCCAAACAATGGCTTCATCACTTCAGTCCCATCAGGCTAAGTTGAGCAACTCTTTACTCAGATAATTCTAGCACATAATGTTATTAGGAACAGAAGTGGAATATCATGAAATCATACAAAGAAAGAAGCATCAAATGCAACAAAGATTGAATATCACTGTTAGTCACTTTCTTTATTCTGAAGATATGCTTTTAAGGAAAAAAATATTCAATTCTCATTTTTCCTGGGGTAGGAATAGGGGAACCCTAAGGATACCATTAAAAAATAGTGCTGAATGTGAATAGGTCTAATATGACATCTGCCCTATGTCAGTATTTTAATTTTATTACCCCACAACCTCACCTTAAAGTATTCAACTATGCTATGGTTTCTTTTCTTCTTAAAGCAACCCTTTGTGCTAAACAAAGATAAAAAAGAAATATTAATAACAGTGACAACTTTAAGCAGGCCTTTTTGTATTGGATTAAGTCATAGAGATTTCTTGCAAAATCTCTAGCTTGGGTCCCTAATGAACTATGGGTGTTAGAGGATTATTTCTCTCATCTGGTTTCTTTCCTGTGCTTCATGATTTATTGTTTCTTGAAAGAAGAATTCTACAGCAAGGCTCAGTTTAAAACATAAAACATGGTTTGAATATTTTAGTGTGATTTTCAGACCTAACAACCTGGGCAGTTTCTCTTTAATTGAAACGCTGCCTTTGTGACGGCGACAAATCTTTAAGATGCAATGAGTGACTTAAGTGGAAATTATTTTCAGGCCAGGGTCAGGTTTCTGCTGTGCTTCTTCTGTCAACATTACCATAAAAATTATTTGATATTCATGTCTTTATCTTGTGGAGAATAGAGGCTCTTTAAAATGCATAATTTACATTGGGTTATTCACTTTCATGGCAACAACACGTGAAATGATAAAATACTAATGTAACGGAAATGACATCTTTCAGAAATGCATAAAGCTCGCTTTGGACCTACCTTTTGCAGAAGACACATTGGAACTGATTTCACCTCTGAAAATCAACTTGCAAACAGGGCTCACACATTCGAAGTTTTATACTTAGAAAAGGATATTTGCTTCCTGCAGTTAAAAATGGTGAGAAAGATAGAGTAGTGGGTAGATTTTCAAGTCAAGAAAATCTGAGTTCAAATGCCACCTCAGGTGAGATAGATAATCTTGCTGTGCTTAAATTTTCTCATCTTTAAAATGAGGGGCTTAGACTCAATAGTTTCTAAAGTCCCTTCCAGCTCTAAATCTATGATGTTTTGGGTTTAAGGTTCCCAAAGTGGGCAATACCACCTCCTAGGGGGTGCTGGAATGATCTAGGGGGTATTAGTAGCCTTGGGTACAATTGGGGGGGGATTGAATAAAAATAAGGGCAGTGAAAGCATAAGGAAAGAAGAGAAGAAAATTTTGAAAAACTGTTCCTACATGTTTCATCCATTGTGTAACAGATTAAAGTAATAAAGATTACATTATTTTCCAAATAAGCACACAAAATACAAGTTATAACCAATCAATGGTCAAGTCTGCCAGCAGGTCTTAACAAGCAAATGTTGGCAGGGGAGCATGTCACACTTTGTTGGGAAGTCCAGCATGCATAGGCGGGAATATGTACGTGTAATGACTTGTTTACAATATGATACTATGTGGTTACATGACAAAATATTGTATCATCAAAATTTCAATGCAGGAAAAAACCCACAATTTTACAATAAATTATTAAATTTAAGATGTATCATTTCAAAAAAATATTTTATTTTTTTGAAATGACACAAATTTTAAAAAAAAATTAAAAGGTTAAAGAAAATAGATTTCCAGGGGGGCTCTGAGTAATTTTTTTTTTTTTTATAAAAGGGGAGGTATGCCAAATAAGTTCAGGAACCTCTGTATGATGATATGAAGGTATTTTTCCTCTATTTTTAACCTTATATTAATCAACAAGTTCAAAATTCTTTATGAGATTTCTGGTAAAATTTCTTATTAGAATCTAGTATCAGTTCTTTGCCCTTAATGGAAGAAAGGATTAAGGCCACTCCTAACAAGTCTGTCTCTGATATCAAACTTTCATGTTCTTTTTTTTTTCCTCCATGGATGGGAAAAATCCTAATTCCAGCTCTGAGGATAAGATAGGGTGTGACTGAACCTGTGATTTATTTCATTTGCATAGGAAACTCCTTATGAGAAATTCCCTCTACTAATCCATGTTAGTATTTGCTCCTTGTCTTATAATCTGAGAGAATTGCCTGGAGACACTGAGAGATTAGGTGATTTGCCCAGTCAGTATGTGTAAGGAGCCAGAATTGAACCTAAGTCCTATTGTCTTAAAGCCAGTTCTCTGTCCACTACTCCATGCTACGCCTCCTGGGGAGAAGACTTATGCAAATAACTACGATAAAAGGAAAGTTGTGAAAACGGCAAAGAAGAAAGCTTGACAAAATGCTAAAAGATGTTTGAGAAAGAGAGGATATCAGGGGAAGCTTTGTGAAAGAGGTATCAATGGAGTTGGGCCTCAAAGGAGCAGAAGAACTTCAAGAAAAAGATAGTATGAGAGATAAGTTCTTCCCTCCACTTGGTCCCTTGCCAGAGCCTATTTCTGCACAATTAGCTGAGATTCAGCCATATGTAACAGGGTTTGACTGTTAAGAATTTACTGAAATACTAGATTGAGCATAGTTTTTCATACAAATACACAAATAAAAACACAAATTTACACTATACATGTTGGTGTGTGTAAAGCATGAACTGGGCCATCCCAGACTGAACCTCACCAATGGACCATCTACTAAGCAGCTTCCTTGCCCCAGATCATATTATCACAGTCATGAACTTCTGATCATGCCTATGACTTACATGTCCCTCTAGCTTTCCATTGACCCATTAACCCACTTATTGGTTCTGGTTTTTCAGATGTATGGTCTTCCAAACCAATTTTTTTTTTTTATAATCCACAAGGATATTGTGAAAGACTTTGTAAAACACTTTACTAAAATGCAGACTGACTTTGTCTGTGGTATTTCTCTGGAAAGGGAATGTTGTTACAGTGGCATGATTTCTTCCTAAATCCACTCTGTCTTAGAGTGATCACTGTCCTCCTTTCTAAGTGCTCACAAATAATTCCTCTGATATTACACTCCAGACCAAAATCACGCCAGGAATTGGCATGGAGCTCATTGTTCTAAATTGGTTTTGAAATTTCATTCTCCTTTTTTGCATGAAAACCTTTGCTATCACTCTGATTCCTCATGCATGAGTAAAATTCTAAATTTTTAAACCTTTGCAAAGTGATTAAAAATACAATTTTTAATTCATAAGCTATAACTTATTTACTCCATCATTTCAATGAAAAATTACCTTGGCCACAGCTCAGAAAGAAATAAATTGTATATCTTGCCTTTTCAATGAGTGGGGAAGGTGGAAGGAAGGAGGTATAAAATTTGGAACTGAAAAAGAAATTTAAAGAGAAGGGGAATATAGATCAGAGATCTGTGGACAAGGGACTTCCCTACCCAGAAATGTCTTTCTCTCCAACCTACTCCCTCTGGCTCGACACTTCCTATATAGTCTTTATGAAGCCTCTCTGCTTTAATGCAATTTAGAATGCATGAAAATTGAGCTTCCACTCCACCAACCCAATAAGTATTGTGCTACAAAAGGCTCCTAGACCTAGGGAATCCCAGACTGCATCCCTAGGAATTGATTTCTTTCTATCTTGCCTCTGCAATTCTGAGCTCCCTCAAACTCTTTTTCAGTCTCACCTCTGAAGCTCTAGGATTGTCTCAAGGCAGCATGGTCTAGGACACTAAACTTAGTGTCAGGCCTGGGTTAAAATCCTAATTTAAATCCTGAGTAACCTTTGACAAGTCACATAAACTCTCTGTGCCTTGGTTTCCCATTCTGTAAAATGAGAAGATGGGGATCAACGGAACTCAAAGACCTCAAAGGTCCCTCCCAACTCTAAATGTATGATCCTATATATTCATGTCTTTACAGTTTCTGAAACTTCTTGAATGCAGAATCACTACTTTCTCAGTACCATATCAACGAATTTACCAAATTCATATAAATGAATTTACCTAAATTCATTGTCAAAGGTCTCGGGATTTTCCTAGGAACTAACAGCTAGAAGATTTGGACTAAATCCCCTCTATATACTGGCCGCACGCCGACCTTCTGCCAGCCGTATGCCGGTACCCGCTTCTCTTATAAGAAGCACACTACCAGAGTCTTACTCACACCCGAGTCTTTGGTCCTCAGCCGGATCACCACACAGAGACGAGCCATCGGGAGGCGCCAACACCAGAGCTTTATTCAGAGGTCATCACAGCAAGCCATCATAGCAAGCCCAAGCAGCAAGGCCAGAGCAACAGGGCAGGAGCCAGGGGAGAGCACGTGTGATCTGACCATGCTTGTTCCTAAGTACCTACCTAGCCCCTCCTCCCCAGCCCGCTTACTAGCCAATGATTGTAGGGTTAGATACCGGAAGGGGCTGTCTGAGTTTAGCACACCAAGGGGGAAGGAGTGACGTAGGAGGCTAGGACCGGATATAGGAAGGAGGGGTCTGGGATTGGCGCATAGACAGAGTACGTGACCTAGGAAGTCAGACTCAGGAGGGGTCTGGGGTCAGTGCTGCACAAAGGGACCCAGGAAGTCAGGAAGGTCACAAGAGGCGTCTGGGGATGACGTTGCATATAGGGAGGGGACTAAGCAGAGGGAACTCAGTCCTCTGCCATCCCACTCCCACGTGGCACTGCCCCTTGCCTCAGGAGCTCAAGCTCCGACTACTTCCTTGTACCCAGCTTTATCTCATAGCACTGCCCATTACCTCAGGGCTTCTCCGAATCCAGCCCATCCCAGTTCACCACGACTCTGCCTACCACAGCCCCTGCCTCGACTTCCAAAATACCCAGATCTTACCCTACCCTTGCCACAGCGCCCAACCTGGTAGCTGCCAACATCAGACAGTCCCTCACACCTCTACCCCAATAAACACACAGTTTTCCTGGGGAAAGGAGTGAAGTGCAAATATTTAATGAGAACTACCAAATATATGCCATCTAGGGGAAAATTCCTAGCCCAGGACAAACAACCAAATTCATAAAAATAACTACCCTGTATATTAAAATATAATTCTTTATGGCAGTTCTAAAAATGGAAGGCATGTAATCATTGCTGAAATGAGGATATAATGTTTCCAGTTAGATGCTTCAGTGGATAAAGTGTTGAGCCTAGAGACACGAAGAGGACTTGAGTCTAAATCTGGCTTCTGACACTAATTAGCTGTGTGACTTTGGGCAAGTCACTTAACTGATGTTTACCTCAGTTTCCTTACCTGTAAAAAGGGGAAGCACCTACTTTCCAGGTTTGTTATAAAGATAAAATGACAATATTTGTAAAGTAGTTGGAAAACGAAGCACTATATAAACTCTAACTACTACTAATAGTAATAGTAGTAGTAGCAGCAGCAGCAGCAGCAGTAGTAGTAATAGTAGTAGCAAGCCTGAAAAGATAAACTGGAGTCAGATTGTGAAGGACTTTAAAAGTCAAAGGGAGGAGAGATACCCCAGCTAGAATATGAGAGTCTTTAAATGTCAAGCCTAGGAGTTTATATTTTATATGAGAGGCATAGGAAGAATCCAATGGAAGTACTTTTGAGCAGAAAAGTGACATGGTCAGACCTATGCTAAAAAGCCCAGATTTGAACCATATTTAAGCTACAAGGCAACTACTTTGGGGATGTTTGATATTTAACAACAGGTTAAAGTCAAAGTATACCAGTCAACTTCCTTTTTTCATAGAACATAGTCAGATGCATTTGAAACCTCACATCTCATTCCATGAAGAAATTATAGAAAGAATAGAAAATGGCACAATTGGAATCCATTTTGAGGTCAAGGACAATTGCTAGAAGAGCAAACATCACAAATATAATCCATTAACATCACACCTTTATGGCTGTGGTCCTTTTTGGTTGCCCTACTTTGTACTGGATAATCACTCGAAGGGTTTGCATTACAAGGGGGTATGCTATTATTTTCATGTTGATTTGTCAATCCAAGTGGCTGGCCATCATTATTATAGGTTTTTCTTTCCTAATTGGTTAAATCTAGAGCTGCCATCAGACCTTGGTTTCTAATTCCACCCCTCATTGATGTTTTATTAAAAAACACACCTTTTCTGACCTCCATGTCAGCCTGGCACTCAGAAATGCTTAGCTTCCCTGGATAGTGATAGTTTGAGGAAGAGAGGAACAATGTGAAATAGTGTGCTGCAGCCTGATAATTAGAGTACACAACATTTTCCTTTAAATGACGGACTACACTCTCAGTAGTCAATCTCAATTTGCAGTATATCCCTGAGTCCAGTCTCCATTTTTATGATGATGGTTGTTTGAAAAGACACAGATTTGCCTCCTCTGAAAAAGCAACTATGTAGACCACCATTGTGATTTATTTCCTTTTACTCTGTTTTTCCTTGGATTTCTGTTTTGTGTTTTTGTGCTGAATGTTTTCTGTCGATTAAAACTCTGATTACTTACCTAAGAGCAGAAACGTGCAGACCTTCTCCAGAATTCTAAGTGCCTAATAATAAACATTTTCAGCCTTCACTTTCCTCCTATGTAAGATAAAGGGGTTGAGTTAGCGGGTCTCTAAGGTCTTTTCCAGCTTTAAATCCTATGAAGGAATCCCAAATCTTGTCTAGAAACACATTGCACTTCTAGATCTCCCTTTAGAGAAGAGGAGACTGAAGCCCATGGAAGCTAAATGATTTACATAAAGTCATACAAAAAGTAAATATCAGAGGCAGGATTTGAATCCTCTAATTACAGAATTAGTGCTCTTTCTATTGTACCACACTGTCTCCTTATATTGTGTCAAACTCAGGTCCAAATTCCTTATCTTTCTTTATACTCTCTGGTTGTTAAGTCATTTCAGTCAATACTACTCTTTGTGACCCTATTTGGGGTTTTCTTGTCAAATGTCCTGGAGTGGTTTGCCATTTCCTTCTCCAGCTCATTTTACAGATGAGGAAACAAAAGCAGACAGGGCTAAGTGACTTGCCCAGAGTCACACAACTAGTAACTATCTGAGATCAGATTTGAACTGAGGAAGATGAGTCTTCCTGATTCCAAGCCCAGTGCTCTATCCACTGTGCCCTCTAGCTTCCCGTCTTATACCTTCTACTTTCCCTCTTTCCTGTGATATTGCCTCATGTCAAAACTATAAAGGGCTTTAGTACCATAGCCCCTCTACCCAACAGTTTGAAGTCTCACTGATTCTCTCCAAGCTTCAGGGAAAGTGCAGTTTTGTTTGGTATTGATTTCCCAGCCTTGGGCAAAAGCATGTTTGGAGAGCACAGAAAAAAAAAAAGCCAAAAAAACCCACCTACGTTGTCTCTTAGATTCGAAAGACAGGTGGTAACGGAAATGCCACACTCCAATGCCCCAGTTCCATTTAATCAGTGACTAAAAATGGACCAGCCTCACGAAGAAGAAAAAAAACACCAAGATGAGTGAGAAGATGTGTTCTCTTTCCAACCCAGGCCCATGTAACTCACAGGGTAAAATGTGGTATTTGAAGCTATAAACGGTGATCTGAGGTGGCAGCTTTCCAACACCAGCGTTGTCAGTTTATCCTGAAAAGTTGACCTTTTTAAATGAAGACTGAATCTTTTCTCTTTCTGTATGATAGCATTTTCCCTTTTTGTGGAAGCAGTTCCCTAATAGGTTTTCTCTTTGCCATTTATTACACATCGAGTGCTAGGTTTGGTTTCTAATAGTTCCTTTTCATGAAGCTGCCTACTGCTGACTGTGGAAAGTGTAGGTTTGGCTACATTGATGGCTCTCTGTAATGGCCGTGATTACACCCTCTGCATCTTCTTCACAGTACCAGCCTTTCAACTGAACAGCACATTATGCCTGGATAAGACTCAAAGAGCAGCTTAATATCAGGGTTCTCTGGAGCTATAATAAATGGTTCAAGATCGAGCAGATAAAGCCACGGCAATATTTCTGTACAGTCCATGAGGTAAAACACATCAATCGCATGCATGTGCAGTTTTTTTTTTAGTTAAAACTGAACTTCTCCATCTCTTCATGTCTATAGGAAGTAAATTAATATAAACAAATTCTCCCATTTAAGCATGCAAAGGAATCAGAAATTCTATAGATTGTCTATTGGTTGGTCTTAGAAAAATATACTTCTTAGAGTGTCCAAGAAATCACCTGATATCATTGCTAGGGAAGCTCACTTATTGCCCAAACCTTTTAGAATAGCTTTTCTCACCAGAGATTTTTGTCTTGTACATCCCAACTCACATTTGGATTGGTACACATTGGGTCCTGACTCTTGCATAGACTGCCAGTGGCTCCTTTTTTTATATATATTTTGGACAAAATGGCAATTCATTTTATGTGATCTGACATACTCTGGTTCATGGGGGAAAAAAAGTTCTCCATCACTTAGAAAAAAAGTTATTTCTTTTTGAGTCCAACAAAACACGAACATATGAGAAAAGGAATGTTTTCACAGATGTCAATCATGTACGTGGAAAACAGAAAATGGAAGTATCAAGGAACGCAGTGTCATGTTTTCAGAATGAAACGTTTTTCTTATTCGATACATTGGTGCAATTGCCTCTTTGGCTACTTTTGGTAGCTTTAGGTGAGCATAGTGAAAGGCACATAGCAGATGCTCAAGGTGGACGATACTGGTATAGTCCTGGGCCTAGGGATATGATAGCTGCCATGTGGAAAAGGAATCAGAGTTGTTGCCTTTGAACCCAGGGACATGAAGGAGGATCAACAAGCAGAAATTGAAGTGTTAAATTTCTAACAATTAAAGGTATCCAAAACTGAAGAGGGATGCCTCTGAAGCTTGTTCTTGTTCTCTGGAAATCTTCAGGGAGAGGCTGTATGACCACAGTGCCTTTAATACAGAAGGCCCTTAATAAATGTTTATTGAATTGAATTGAACTATTTACTAAGGATTTGTGGAGGGTGAGATGAAACGACTGAGGAAACAAAGGTTTGATCTTCCAAACAAATCAATTTATTAAGCAATGCATGCCAATTGCCTAACAAATTGGGACCAGGCCCCTCCCTGAGCTTAGGATTGGACCCGAATACAGGGGGATGGACTTTAGTACATTAAAAATCAATTAACCAAATACAGCCAATTAAATTAATGGAAACAATGCAACATTAAGCAATCTGATTTCTAATTGGATGCAAGATTGTGGACTTTCCAAATTGAGAGGGAGAGAGACAACAGATGCAATTCTCTGAATTCAGAAAAAAAGGAGTGTCCCTCTCCTCCCAAGTGTCTGTAAACAATCAAAGGAACGTGTAAGCAATAATTGATTGATCAGTATGGGGCCAGATTTCAAATAAGACATATGAGTTGCCTGAGATGTATAATCTCGCATCAATCTTAGGATCTGACTGGGTTTCTGGTCAACATAATCTAGGTCCTTAGTTAAGAATCTCGAAGCAGAAGGTAGAGGTGGTCCAAATTCTGAGCTGTGAAGGGCTAGGTTCAAACAATACAACATGGTTTTCTCCAAATTCCCATAATTGTATAAACTTTTCTCACAAGATAGAACTTGGACTAGACCCATAACTGAAGAGAAAGGGTACTGAGTCAGCTCCAGAACTGAGTCACATGATAGAGTGTGTGTGGTTCACTTAATTCTCACAAGTAACTACTTTGCTGTCCTAATCCCCTCAATTCCCTCAGGTCCCTCCCACAAATGCTCCCACCTAACCCTCATCCACTCAGAACACATCACTGGGCAACAGAAGGCAGAGTCCATCAGAAAGGCATGAGACTCCTTCCCTCAATTATCTTAGGCCAATCCTGACTGCCTTCCCTTCCTGATCCATCCCCCAACTATATAATACTTCTAGTAAGATAGAGAATCACCCAGTCTTACCATCTGCTGTTGATGGGGTTGGAATCTGGGCCCCAGAAAGGAAAAACCCTGGACTTTCCCACATGGCCAAATCTCTGGAGTTCCCCTGAGGCTATAATCCCATCAACTGGCCTTTCATTGTGGCTACACCCAATCTCCCCTCCATTGTTTTACCTCCCGATGGCCCCTGGCCATTTCCCACCCTTAATCCTAGCTAGGCTCCACAAAGTCCAGGTCCCAGGAGTTCTATTCACCCCAGCTTACTAGCACTCCCATCCAGATCTCCTTAGGCCCTTCCTCTTGTAATCCCAAACTACTTGGCCACTCCTAGATCCCTCCCACAGTCTTTCTGTATATAAGGTCCATCTTGTCTACATTAAGATGCTCTGATTCTCAGAATCTAGCCAATAGCCCATAGACGCTCAGATTCCTTAAGAGTCTAGCTAATATGGCGAATCTTTAATAAACCTTGTTTTTGGCTGCAAGAAGGCTTGGGTCGAATTCTTTCGGGCAGGACCTGTGTGTCGTGATTTTGGGATTCCAGGACCCCTAACCTCTAGACAGCATCGCTGTGACATCAGACTTTAAGAAACATTGGGTCTTAGTTTCCACCCTGCTTTTTATACCCTATAGACTCCAAGGTGTTGCAAGGCCTTATCACCGAACCCTAAGGACCTGAGAGGCCACATAATAAACTGGAAAGAGCATTGACTTAGGAGTCAAAAGACCTGGCTTTAGACCTTGCCTTTGCGTAACTTTGAGCAAGCCACAATTTCTCAGTTTCTTAATCTGTAAAATGAAGGCATGGGATTAGATTGTCTCTAAGGGGCTTTTCAGTTCTAGTTGTATGATCCCTGACACTGTACCTCAGGATAACTGGACCTTTCCATTTGCCCTACAGCTGGACTCTCCTATATGTGATACCTCCCCCATAGAGGCTTAAAGGCAGCTCAGTGACACTGTGAATGGAGTACTAAGACTGGAGTGAGCTAGACCTGTGTTCAAATTTACCCTTAGTCACTTACTAGCTATGTGATCCTAAACAAGTCACTTAAACTCTGCCTTAGTTTCCTCAACTGTAAAATGAGAATAATAATGGTGCCTATCTCCCGGGGCTTTTGTAAAAACAGAATGAGATAATTCTGGGAAAATGCTTAGCCAAGTGCCTGGCACATATTAAGTACTTAATTAATACTTGTTCTCTTCACTACTTCATCAAATAGAATGTGACTTCCTTGAGGGCAGGGACAGTCTTACTTTCCTCTTTGTATTCCCAGTGCTTACCATAGTGTTTAGCAAATAGTAATTACTATTTTTTTTATTTCTAAAAGTCCCCTCTAACTCTAAAACCTATAATACTAGGCTACAAGAATCATATTAGTGTCAAGGATAATAAATGTAATGGAATTTCAGAGAGGGTAGAAGGGGGAAAAGTAGACTCTCTGTAATGCTAATTGATCTCATTATACTCTCCTTAAAAGTTTCTTGGCCCACAAGACTTGAAGAATAAATTTAAAAATCACAAAATCTAAGAGTCGGAAGGGACCTCAGAAGCTATCTAATTCTAAACATAGTTAAACAAAATTGTCTCTACATCACTGACAAGGTGGCACAAACTTAAAGCACTAGGACTGGAGTCAGGAAAACAAGTTCAAATCCAGCCTCAACACTTACTTAGCTATATGATCTTGGACAAGTCAACCTCTATTTGTCTCAGTTTCCTCGTCTGTAAAATAGGAATAATAATAACAACTATCTTCCAGGGTCTTTGTAAGGGTAAAATGAAATAATGTTTGTGAAGTGCTTTGCAAAGCTTTAAGTGCTATATAAATGTTGGCCATTCTTATTGTTGTTATTATCATTATTATTATTCACTCTCTTCCTGAAGCTATATAGTAAATCACCATCTACAGGTACTCTCTCTTCAATTTGGACTTTACGCCAGATCTCTTCCATGGTAGTAACGTTAGAAAAATCTGAAACAAAAATCTACTGCAGGAGTTAGTGAAGGAAAGCCTTTATTATATTTCTTGTGAGAGAAGTAGGCCCACCGAACTTTAGTAGCACATGCATGCTGGTTCAGTGGTAAAATCAACTTTTAAATAGTTAATAAGATCCATACTCCACCCAGGGCTAGGATTGGTCTAGTTCATCTGAGTTACACTCTTCCTGAACAACCCATCCCATGTTCCTCCATGTTCCTCCTTGTCATGTTAACTCCACCTGGATCATGTGTCCCATGTTAAAAAAAATGGCAGCTATCTCTGCCCTCGGAGTGTGTCAGTTAATATTTAATAAACTTATTAAGCAAGCACAGTGGAGAAAAGCTTTTGCCCTGTTGAGGCCCTGTCCCTGACCCTAACGGTTGCAACCGGTTTAGCCTCCAGGGCTCTTTCTTAAGGAACTAGTTGTTTGCGGAATGTTTGGGGCACTTTCTGATTGGCTGAGGGACTATCCACAAGATCTTGGAAATCCTCAGAATCCCTTTGTTCTGTTGTGGAAGCTTAACTTCTAATCCTTTCTCACAGTAATAAACACCATTGTCAAGTCTATATCTCCATCTCCATTTCTTATGCCTTGTTTGATTACTAGTAAAAAGTAATAATACTAGTAATAAGTAATAAATAATACTGGCAATAATTAATAGTAATGAGTAATAATTACTAGCAATAAGTAATAATATCTATCTTTTTTTAAGGAATTATGTACAATTTTTATATGTCTATGAGAGACACCTTGTTGAAGCAGAGCCTTTAAGGTACCATTTTGCTCTACCAAATCAATGCTTTTTAAAATTGACACCAAACAAAAAAACTCAGTAGGATCTTGTGTTCTTTATATCTTTTTATTCTGCATATACATATATATATACATATATATACATATATATATACGTATATATATATATATCTCCTTGTTTTCCCTCCCATTAGAATGTAAACTCCTTTCAAGTAGGGATTGTTTCAACCATATTGTTTTTGTGGTCCTATCATGTAGCCCAATGATTGGTATGTGGTAGGCACTTAATATTTGCTGACTGATTTATTTGATCTTTTTTAGTCAATTATATGATGGTAAATATTTGCATGTCATACTCATGAAATTGTCATATAAATGGGGAAGTACACATTTGGGTTTGTAGATATAGATTTTCTCTAACTCGCCTGTGTGTGCTAATAAGACATGAGATTATTTTTCCATGCATTTAGTATCTTCTCCTTCAGATACCTTGAAAATTGATGCCTCACTGCACTTAAAAACTGTGTTATTTGTAGTACAAACACGTCTATATATACTTTGTCTGGTCCAGCTGCTTTTCCCATATTTGTTTTGTTTTTCTTTTTCCAATCTTTATTTCCTCAAGAAGCACATCTGGGACTGTGATGGTGGAATCCAAATGTGGTGACTCCACTATCCTTAGTGGTGAAAAGAATTTGTTATAGAAATCTTTACAGATGTTTTTCCATTTTTATCTGTTTGTTGTCTTCTCTCCAGATTTATCCTTAACTTGATAACTTTACTCAATTTGGTCTCTCACTAAATTTTTTTTAAACTTATTTTTTTCTTCTATTATGCAGGGTAATAATGCTCATAATCTTCCATAATTTTTCTCTGTAAAATTGTCAAACAAGTTTATATATTTTTTAATAAGTAGTGTCCTAGCTTCCATATCTCTCTGCTCTGAAAGTAGATTATTTACTGATTGAGATAGTTTTTAGACTCTTTTAGTCTTTTCATTAGGGCAGTTGTTTTATCTAGATTAAATTTCTGTAAGATATTGTTACAATTGTTGTCAGTCCATCTCTTTCCCATTTTGGTGTGTCAACTTGCTCAAGTAGGTCAAATTAGAATTATATTAATTGAATACCTAATCTTTTTTCTTATCCTTTTTTCTAGTTTTGTGTTGGTTTTGATTCAAAAGAATATTGGTGTTAAAAAGATGAACATGGCTTTCTTGAAATGCAAATTTATTGCTATATATTTTGAATCCTCTCTTATTTGCACATAACATGCTTTTTTTCTTTTCTTACTTTGTATTTAAGTTTCAATATTTAAGTTTATGATATGTTTCTTTTTCTTTTCTCTATTCTGTATTGGAGTTCTGGTGTTTGAGTCTAAAATTTAAAAAAACAAAACAGATAGACATTCACCAAAAAGAGCAGCCTGATATCACTAAAGTTCTATACATTTTCCCAAATAAGATTCATCCTGATCTCTTCCTCCTTTTCAATTCTTGGTTCAGTTCAATGCCCATCTGTAGTACCTGTCCATGCAAAATACATACTAATGCATTAATTCAATATGGTAACTTATTCATCTGCATATTATAATCTGGATAATTTTTCATTCATTTCATTTTTTTTTTCATTGTAGATGTTGAGATCAATTATTCTTAATGGTGGCAAATATTATTAAGGAAGCCTGATAATGGTCCAGGTTTCAATGCAATAAGCACAATATCATTCTCTAACCAGAGCATTTGGAGCAAATTGTTGTCTATAGGGAATTCCTTTCCTATTTGGACTGTGTGCAAAACATCCTTCATGACACTGGTAAACACCTTAGGTGAGCATATGTCTATATGTTATACCTTACTTGATGCTAATATTCAGTTTATCATGAAATAGAGTTATCTTTGGTCACAGCTATTATATGATTTTGATTTATTTTAACATGTGGGGAATATACCTTGTTTATGGGGAGCCTTTAATGCTATAATTCCTCCTACCAACTCAAATGCTTTTTGAAAATCAGTAAAGGATAGTTATAGTGAGATCCTGTATTTTCTATACCTCAATCAGCTTTGTGATTTTGAAGAGATGTTTTGCTATTTAAAATCTGTATCTATTTCCATATCTATCTGTCTATCTATCTTTATCTTTATGTAGAGATAGAGATAGATATCTGCAAAAGCCTACTTGTTCCTGCCTAATGTTTCATCAGGGATACCATAACTCTGATGTGTGGATAAACTATTCTCATAAAGATTTTTATAGGGATAGGAAAGTAACAATACGAATCACTACTGTCCTTTATCTTGAGTTGTTAGAGGACTTGGATGAAAATACCTGGCTCTAGCAGCTAGGTGGCACAATGCATAGAGCACTGGGTATGGAATCAGGAAGACTCATCTTCTTGAGTTCAACCATCTTTTGCCTCAATTTTTATCTAGATTTTAACTACTGAATGGGTGTTGCCTCAGACAAACTGAGACCTAGGAAAGACTTTGGCTTAAAAAGGCCAAGGTCTCCCACTGCATCCTGGGCCATCACGGGTTGTTCTGACCTATGTCTTGCTCCTGGATTCAGATGACCCTGAAGGAGAGAGTGAGGCTGAGGACTTTGTATAGCCCTGCCTCACTTAAATCCAATTCACTTGCAAGTCAAGGCATCACTGTCCTGATGTCATTGATCCTCCTCTAAAATGAAGAACAAACAACAACAGACAATTACTATCTGTACAACCCTGGGCAAATCATTTACACCTGTTTGCCTCAGTTTCCTCACCTGTAAAATGAGTTGGAGAAGGAAAGGGTAAACCATTCAAATATCTGCCAAGAAAATCCCAAATGGGGTCCTGAGGAATTGAACATGGCTGAAATGACTCAACAACAACCACCTACCTATGTGACCTTAGACAAATCAATTATCCTCTTTAGGATATTTATCCTTTTCTTATCTGACTTGACTTAGTGCCATAACAATAGAGCAATGAGAATGAGAACCTTGGGAAACCTAAGTCCAGAACACACTAGAGGAGAAAATGTTTATTCAACTCCTTTTCAGTATATGCCACCTACAACTCTTCTCTGCAACAGATATTGGCATATAAGCTACAAATATCTTTATAATCATTCAGGCAACAACAAGCACTTGTGTTCAAGGAGCTTACATTCTACTGGTCTTTTTGCTTATGCTTGTAATCAGTCCTAAAAGAAAAGATGACTGAGTGTCATGAAATTGTTACCTGTTTTCAATTCCTTTCTTTATTTCTCCAAAGGAAAAACTGTAAGCTGTCCTTCCAGTTAGCTACAACTTATTTGTCTTCTGAAAGAATGTCAATATAGTTTTGCTTCAATTCTTTCAGTGATATTCAATTCACATGTTACTCAATAAATATTTCATAGTAAAAGAACCTACTTTTAAATATCTCTAAGTAGTATCCATTGAATGGCTAATAATAGCCTCAATCCAAGCCTCTGTGGCTCATTGTTTAGGCTTAGAATGAGTGTAAAAAGCAATTGTTTTCTGTTCTGGCAAGAAACTCTGAGGGTCTTCCCTTCCCAGATTGATAGCTTTGTGATGGTAAATTGGGCCATCTTTTATCTCAATTCTTACTTAGCCCTTAGTCATTGAATGGGTGTTGCCTCAGACAAACTGAGACCTGAGAAAGACCTGAATTTACACATAAATTGAATATAGGAAAGAACCGAAGCAAAACTATATTGATATTCTTTCAATTTACAAAGACCAAAAGCACTCACTGCATCTTGGGCCATCCCAGTCATCTTGACCTTTGTCTTGCCCCTGGACTTTGATGACTCTGTAGGTGAAAGTGAGGCTGATGACTGCATAGCTCTGCCTCACTTAAATCCAACTCACAGCTAGTCAAGACATCAGCCTTGTAATGTCATTGGTCCTCTTTGAGAATAAAGGACAAACAATAACAACAGCAAGTATGAGAACTCCTTTTGCTACCATTCTGGCACCATCACTGCTGAAGAGTGCCACTGGAACTTAAAACCATCTGGAAGTCTTTCCCAATCCCCTTGGCTGCTAGTGCACCCCTTCCCCAAAGTACCTTATATTCATTTTGTATTGTCTACAATCATAACCATTTCCTGTGAAGAATAGTTAAAATAGGCACAGTTATTTAACCTGGAGAAGAAAAGACTTGAGAGAATCATGATAGTTTTTAAGTGTTTGAAAGGTTGTCCTTGAGAAGAGGGATTAGACACTTTATGGAAAGAATCTTCTTAGGGAACAATGAGGAAATAATATCAGGAAGAAAAAAAATTGACTCAGTTAAGGATATATTTTCTCACAATTGAAGTTGCCCCAGTATGTAATGGGCTGTGTTGAAAGACAAGGTTTTTGGTTTGTTTTGTTTTTTTTTTTCTGACTCACTGAAAGTGTTTAAACAGAAGCCTCATGACTCCTTATTTAGGGATATTATGGAAGCCTAAGAGTTTGAAACTGATGCCCTTTTGAGTCCCTTGTAATTCTTCATAGCACAATCTAGTAAGAAGATACTGTGCTGGACAACATTTCAATGAATGACATTTTCCTGTAAACTTGGACTGGAAAAAGTAAGTTTATAGACTGTGAACTTGAGAACACAAAGAACTATTTTCAAGTTCCCCCTTTAAGAATCCCTTTTGGTGTTTCACCCTGTTTTGTCTATTGCTATATTTTGTATGGTATTTAAAGATGACATTGCTGACATGTATATGCATCTGCCTGCAAAGCCTAGTGCATGCCCTTCAGTTGTTCCCCATGCCAGCAACATGTGGAATGTAGCCATCGGTTGGCTATTCTTTATACGGGTTGTCATTGTTGGCAGCCATGTAGCTTTTGCCTTTGCTCAAAACAAGTCACTCCACCACAAATGGCTACCTCCCCCCAGGTTAATTGGTCTGCTGTTATCACTCCCCAGCAGTCAGCATCTAGGTTGCCATAGTTAACATTCTTCTTTAGTGAGCATTTTTTTCTGCAAACCCAGCTAGCAGTCAGCCCACCTTTTTTGGCCATTCAAAGAGCTTTTTTAATATCTTGCTATTGTATATCCTTTACACCTAGGTTGACCAATAGAATCAGACTGTATTGTTGCATATAGTTTAAAAAAAAAACTTAGGAAGCTGGATGATTGGCGTCTGTTGCAGGTCAAAGTCACACAGCTGTGTAAGTAAAGCATTACCTCCTATAAAACATGATATCATGTCGAGTTCATATTCTACCAGGCTCCAGGGCACCTTGCTATGTTGGTATGCTTCTTGGCACATCAGGCCATTAATTTATAGTGAATACTGAACTCCTTGAGGGCAGGAAGTACTTAGTTTTTGTCTATGTATCTCCAATGCTTAGGACAGTGCAAGGCACATAGTAGATGCTTCATAATAGTCATATAAATGATCATTAAATGATAAGATGTTTTAAGGGTTCATAAAGGGGACCAAGTCCTTCATTTTATAGATGAAAAAAACAGAAGTCTAGTGAGGTTAGTTGATCAAGTCAATCAGTTAGTAAATGACAGACGTAGGATTCAAACTCGTATTCTTAGCCTCTAGAGCCAATGTTTCGTCCACTATACATCTTATCTCCCATAACAGAAACTGGCAAGCACATTCATTGGGTGAAGCTCCATTGAGGATCACAAGTTATTTGTATAATGTACCTGGGGAAAACTGTTAGAGTATCTCTGTTATCTTCATTGTTCTGGTTGGCCTATAGCAGTATAATACCATGAAGATTCTTATCCTCATTGACAGTCATCCAACAAGTATCTGCCTCTCCTCATGCTAGGTACTACTCTCTTCCAAAGCACAGCTATGGGCACTAGTAGTTCTCATACATATATATATATATATATGTATATATGTATATATGTATATATGTATATATATGTATATATGTATATATGTGTGTGTGTGTGTGTATATATATATATATATATATATTTTAAGTCAATCAGAGTTAAGTGACTTGCCCAGGGTCACACAGCTAGTAAGTGTCTGAGGCTAGATTTGAACTCAAGTCCTCCTGACTTAAGGGTCTCACACTTCTAAAAATATTTTAAAATTGATCCTTTAAGAAATTCAAAATGAGCTAGAAGAATTTCCTAGTAGAAACAGGATAAATGTCCAGTTTAGGGGTTTTTCTAATACTAGATTTTCTTTTTCAAATACGGCTACAGAACGCTGGAACTACTATTTTAAAAAGCTACTTTACTTTACTCTATTAGGGATGGGAAATTACCACTCAACAGGTTTATGCCACACTGATGGGTGTTTGGGCATATATCTTTGGAAATGATGCAACGGCGATGGTCACCCAGTAAGGTCTCCTCTTCCTGTTCCTTTCTCTAGGATTTCACTGATGCTTGGCCCTAGAAGTTCTATGATGTAGAGATATCCTAGTCCCTAGTCCCTAGCATCCCTAGTCCCTAGCATCTCCAGTCCCTGTGGGATGTTTCCAGAGCTGTGAGAATGTTCTGGTTTGCTGGTCAAAGAAATCAGCACTGTATCTAATGGTGATATGACTAGATGGGTTATAATGAATGATCTCATCATTTTACATGGAAATATTTTTAAATAACCTCATCAGAAACTAATTCTTCATTCATTATAGGGATAGATTATTCACTTTAGAATTTCAGCATAGAAATGGACTACTCTTTCCATTTTAAATGAACCCATATGTTTCTTAGTAAATGTCATATGTAGCAAATTTAAATTGGCATAAGTTTTTTAAACATTTCTTATGTGCAAAGCACTCCTAGTGGTGGGCACAAAAAAAGAGATATAACAAGACCCTGTATGAAAAAATTGAAGAAAGGAAGTGGTACCTCAGTTAAGTCTTGAAGGAAGGAAGGTACTGAAACAGGTAGAAAGGGGAGGAGTCTAGTTCCTATATTTACTAACTATGTTACATGGCTAATAATAAATAACCTAACCTCATTGAGTCTGTTTCTTCATTTATAAAGTTGGGATAATAGCATTTACACTATGAAGTTCTTATATTATAGAGTATGTTATGAGGAAATTTGTTTTGTAAACCTTAAAATGTATATATATATTTATATTAACATATTAATATATTAAATATAAATTACATATTATAAATAATTAATGTATTTAATATTTTAGTATATTTTTATATATACATATATACATAAATTACGCATATGCTATACATATGTATACATATATATGTATAGCATGTATGTATTTTCAATAGAAGGAAGTGATTTGGGATTCCTGATTCCTGATCAATCAATAGTCCCCCAGTTCCACTTGAGGAAATTACAGGCTGTTAAAGTTTTGGATTGAGTGGAAACATTTGTAGTTTGTAATGCAATGGGACAAAAAAAAATAGACCTTTCAGACTTGGAGTACCCACATTTGCATATGAAAAGGTCAGAAAACTGGACTAAGGATTGGCCATGACAGTGGTATCCCAGTACCTTTTCTCTGCTCGCTCATTTACATGGATGAATGGGAGAGACTGAGAGTTTTTAAATGCTTTAGTCTGTCAGGAAGAGAGCAAGTTATCTATAGCTCCTGAGGAATTACTTGTAAAGTGCTATAAGTAGGAGAAGAATTTTCTTTCCTCTGTCACCTCCCAATCCTCATGAGCAATGGCACCTTGCATTAGAAGCATATAATTGTTAAAAACATGTCCAGTGAGGGATGGCCACCCCAGATTCAAGGTACTCTATGAATCAACACATCCAGAGTGAGTTTCTCATAATATATATATATTTCAGTAGGACACAATTTGCTTAGAGCAGGGGTTCTTAACCTTTTTTCGTGTGTCAAAGATTTCTTTGTCAATTTCATAAAGCCTATAAAACCCTTCCCAGAATAATGTTTTTAAATAATATAATGGAATCACAAAGGACATCAATGATATTGAAATGCAGTTATCAAAATAATCTTTAAAAACAAGTTTATGAACCACAGCCTGAGAGAAGAATTCAAGGGTACTGCTTTCTGAACCCCAAACGTTCTGTGATGAGGGGGTTCAAAGAGAATTGGTTGGAATTGATACTGCTGAGACTCTGAGGGAGAAGTGGGAGGCTATTACTAGCCCTAAGGTAAGAATTCTGGTTTTCCCTAAAAGAGCTTGGAGAATACTCTAATCAAAGACTTCAAATGGTCCAGTAGCCAGAGGCTGCAAAGTTTATAACTTATCAGTAGAGCAAAGCTGGAGGTGATGAAAACTATGGCCAAGTTCCGTCATTTCAGTCATGTCCAATTCTTTGTGAACCCATTTGGGGTTTTCTTGGCAAAGATACTGGAGTGGGTTGCCATTTTCTTCTCCAGTTCATTTTACAATGAGGAAACTGAGGCAAACAGGGTTATGTGACTTTCCCAGGGTCACACAGCTAGGAAGAGTCAGACGCTGGATTTCAACTCATTTGAACTCATGCACTGAACCTCTTAAAAGGTCAATTTTAAAATATTTTTAAAAGTGGGAGACCCTTAAGCCAGGAGAACCTGAGTTCAAAAATGAACTCAGAACTCAGACACTTACTAGCTGTGTGACCCTGGGCAAGTCATTTAACTCTGATTGCTTCAAAAAAAAAAAGAAAAGAAAAGTGTGAGAACTACTAGTATCCATAGCTGTGCTTTGGAGGGGAGTAGCACCTAGCATGAGGGGAGGCAGATACTTGTTGGGTGACTGTCAATGAGGGTAAGAACCTTCATGGTACTATACTGCCATAGATGAACCAGCAGAATGAAGATGGGTCTTACTGATTCCAAGCCCAGCGTTCTCTCCGTTGTGCCATCTAGCTGCCCCCATGGGCAAATAGCAAAACCACATTCTCAACCCAGCAGAAACACTGTGTCCAGTGAGGAGCAGCGCCAGAATGTAGTTAGAAAGCATCCAGAATCCTAATTTCCTGTGGTGTAAATCACCCCCTCCACACATGTTCCCCACACAGAGGAGGCAAGGTCCTCATAGACAATCTATGTATTTGTTCATTCTTCCTATAGATGGTTATATATACTTGTGACAGTGTATATTAGGTTGTTTTTTGTTTTGTTTTGTTTTGTTTTGTTTTATTTTGGGGGGGATTCTAATATAAATCCTCTTACTATACTATTGCATTAAATAACTTTCCTCCATGGCAAGAGTTCTTAACCTTGGGTTCATAAATTTGTTTTTAAAGATTATTTTGATAACTGCATTTCAATATCATTGATGTCCTTTGTGATTCTATTATATTATTTAAAAACATTATTCTGGGAAGGGTTTTATAGGCTTTATGAGATTGACAAAGAAATCTTTGACACACAAAAAAAAGGTTAAGAACCCCTGCTCTAAGCAAATTGTGTCCTACTGAAATCTATATATATTATGAGAAACTCATTCTGGATGTGTTGATTCATAGAGTACCTTGAATCTGGGGTGGCCATCCCTCATTGGACCTGGCCTGCAAGTGAGATCATGTGTATTTATAAACGTATAAAATCGTCCTTATTGTTTTTAGTATTATAAATTGTCTCATATTATATTTGATGGATTTCACATAGAAACAGTCCAAAAATAACTCTATTGTTGTTGTTGCTGCTATTTAGTCATTTCAGTCATATCTGACTCTTTGTGACCCCATTTGGGGTTTTCTTGGCAAAGATACTGGAATTGGTTTGCCATTTCCTTCTCCAGCTCATTTTACAGATGAGGAAACTTAGGCAAACAAGATTAAGTGACTTGCCCAGGGTCACACAGCTGGTAAGTGTCTGAGGCCAGATTTGAACACAGGAAGGCGGGTGTTCCTGACTCTAAGTCTAGCACTCTATTCACTGCACCACCTAGCTGCCTCTGCTATCCTATTATGGTTCTTTTATATTTTATCATCAGTGTACTATTGCACATGTAAATAAAATTATTTCTGTTTATACTCTAGTAAAAGGATTGGAATGTAAGCTCATCTTCTGTAGGCTCACTGAAATCATCTTCAGTATTCTTCCAATAGCAGAAGAAATGATAGCTAGGATATGTATGTCAACCTGTTTGCACACAGCTTTGATTTCTTCTACTGGGTCTCTATACTTTGACAGCTTTTCATTCTACCTAGTTTGAAGGTTATAAGGATTCAGTATGGTGACATCTAGGGCTACACTGGAACTAACTCCCACTGACATACAAGAACCAGCTGCTGTATTTTCAGTGTGAACATTTAAATCACCTTGGTTTATTGTTTTGTTTATTGTCTAGACAAGGGTCATCAACTGATGGCCTGAGGACCAAAACCAGACTTACCTTTAAACTAAGAATGGTTTTTACATTAAATTATTGTACAGATTATTTATTTAAATTATTTACCTTAATTATTTAATTTATTTAAAAAGATAAAAACCATAATTAGCTCATAGAGCTGTACAAAAATGGGTGGCAGATCAGACTTGGCCCCTGGGCCATAGTTTAGTATCTCTGAAAACATAGTTTATTCATGTGTGTGTGTGTGTGTGTGTGTGTGTGTGTATAAAATAACTGTACTTTGTAGTAGAATAAAAAAATTAGGATGTAAGCTTATCTTCTATACGTTCACTGAAAGCATCCTTTACAACTCTGGTAGCCAACAGAATATGTGGAATAATATATAACCTGGAGATTATTTGGTATGGTCCAAGCTATTAAAATGATATTAGGTTTTTATGGGTCAATATGTCTGAGCAATTAATTGCAAAATAAATTCAATCTGTGATGATGCTGTGGTAATAGTAAAATTATTTATTTTCTTTGGGATATTTTGAGAGCTGTATTTGTAGTATGAGGATTTGTTACTTGTTTTAGTCCATGAAAGTCCATGAGCTTTATATATGTGTGTGTGTGTGTGTGTGTGTGTGTGTGTGTGTACGTTAAATAAGTATGTATGCATATTGAATATGTATGTAATATAATTCTAGCATCAAATCATGTCTTATTAGGTATTTCATAGGTACTAAATGTAAACAGCCCTATAGGTAGATACCTTTTTAGTTTCCAGTTCTTTGTTACTACAAAAGAAAATTGCTGTTTTTTGTACAAATAAGTCTTTTCCCTCTGGCTGATCTCTTTGGGCCATAGGACTAGTGGTGATAACACTAGATTAAAGAATATGAACAGTTGAGTGACTTTTTGGTCGTAGTTCCAAGTTGCTTTCCAGAATGGATGGATCAATTCACAAACTCATTAAAAATCCATTAATATTCCTATCTTCCTGCAGCTCTTGTGTTCTTCCCATTCCATCAATTGTCATTTTCCTTTTTGTTGTCTTTACCAATCTGATAAGTGTCGCTTCCTTTTTAAAAGTCACCTGAGTCATTGGCTTTTCCTGTTCTGCACCCAATAAGGGGATGGTTTCATCATCTCAAAACTCAAGAAGAATTCTTCAATGCTGAAGGTCACACATAACCTGAAGTGGCCAATGAGTATGTTGTTCTGGAGGTGCTCAAGTCCTGAGCAACAGGTGGTGCTGTGCATAGAGTGCCAGACCTGTAGTCAAGACAACTTATCTTCATGAGTTCAAATCTGGCCTCAGACACTTAGTAGCTGTGTGAACCTGGGCAAGTCACCTGACCTTGTTTGCCTCAATTCCTCATTTGTAAAATGAGCTGGAGAAGGAAATGGCAAACCATTCTAGTATCTTTGCCAAGACAACCCCAAATGCAGTCATAGAGTCAGACATGACTGAAACGACTGTACAACAACGAGAAATTCATGAACCCCAGTTAAGTGTTTGAACAAGCACTTATGTATATTATCCAATGCTTCTGCTTTCCAGTTTTATTCAGAATCTTTATAGTCACCTCTCTTGCCAAAACCTAAATACTTTACAACTGCTCTCTTTCTGGGTTGTCAGTCAATCAGTCAACTAGGATTTATCAAATGCCTCCTATGTGCCAGACATTATTCTTAGAACTGGATATAAAAAGAAAAGCTAATCAGTCCCTACTCGCAAGGAGCTCACAGTCTAATGGGTTGGTCCTTCCTCTGTTTGCAAGTTCCCTGCTAGCTAGCATTCAAGAAAGCAAAATTGGCACAGATTCAGATAACCACCTGCATTTCCACATATTGTCACACACACACACACACACACACACACACACACACACACACACACAC